>NC_091646.1:64455249-64755249 GCF_027580195.1 Bos mutus | reverse complement strand
GGGTACATAGGACTGTGGCAGGGATTTTTTGTGTGGTTCTCATTCCATAGAGACTGTCATAGATCAGCTGCTGCACTCTGTAACAGCCTCAAGTGCTTCTCCACTGTCCCAAACAATTGCCCCAATTTAGGGGTTTTGCCTCGGCCTCAGTACCCCAATCTCTGAGGGCATGTTCAGTCCTGCTCACTCTCCTCTTTTTCTCCAACTTCCTTTGTCCTACTGAGTTTTGCGTGAATATATGTATTCCTTTCCAGTGGTCAGGGACTCTGCCCACTCTCAGCTAATGTTCTTAGAGATCTTCTGTGTCGAAGGTGTATTTCTGATACATCCGTGAAGGTGTACTCCGTGTCCACCTACTCCTTACCATCGTGTGTCTAGTCCATATACCATCGATTCTTAAATCATGGTAAGAACACTTGAGATTAACCTTATTAGCACATTTTAAGTGTACAATATAGTATTGCATATAATTCAGTTTTGCTTCAGGTGTGAACTATTAGCACAGTGTTGTACAACAGGTCTGTAGAACTTTTACACCTTTCATAACTGAAATTTTATACCCACTAAAAATCACTTCCCCATTTCACATCTCCAACCCCTGGTAACTACCATTCTACTGTCTGCTTCTATGAGTTTGATTATTTTAAACACCTCCTGTAAGTGGAATTATTCCAAGAAGTGGAAATAGCCTAAATTTTCATTGGCAAATGGATGAATAAAGAGAACATGGTATACACATAGAATGAAATATTATTCAGCCTTAAAAAGGAAAGAAATTCTGCCCTATGAGACAACATGCATGAACCTTGAGGACATTATACCTATCTAATTGGCATAAAAGTTTTTCTCAGGTGAAAGCTTGAGAAATTCCTATTTCTAACCCAGACTTCAGTAATGTGAACAGAAACCCTACTATTTTCCAGACTGTCTGTCAAATACTCCACATGCACTTTCTCTTTTAACCTTTACAGCAACCTTCAGACTTAGAAAGTCTGAAGAGATTTTGGTTTAGAAAACAGGGAAATGGGTGTTCAAGAAACTAAAAGGCTTTCCTAGAGCTACTAAGCAATAGATCTAGGATTTTATTCCAAGGAGAAGGGAACAACAGAGGATTAGATGGTTGGATGGCATCACTGACTCGATGGACATGAGTTTGAGTAAGCTCCTGGAGTTGGTGATGGACAGGGAAGCCTGGTGTGCTGCAGTCCATGGGGTCACAGAGTCGGACACGACTGAGTGACTGAACTTTTTTTTTTTGCTTGACTTTAAGTTCAATATTCTTCCCATTATAGGTCATAAACATCTTATTCTACATGTACCCTTTTGTAAGTATGTCCACCTATTGTGCAAAAGAAATCTCATACCACTTTTGCCAACACCTTTGCTTAGTGTCCATTATAGTGAATTTGGTTCTCTTGAGTCAATTATGTTTGGTAGCAGTAACATGAAATGTAGAAAACACAGGCTTCTCTCTCTATTAGTGTGTTTGGTGACAACTAGGACAAAGTGTATGGAGAGGTAGAATAAATGGAGTAGTAAATGTACTGAGATTTATTGAGTACAGATCATTAGAATTGAAAAGAATCTAGATAATCCACTTCAATTTTCAGAGAGGAAACCTGACACTCATAGAAACCAAATGACTTGTACAAAACCACGTTGTCAACTAGCAGCAGAGCCAGCATCAGGATTTATGTCTGTATTTTAAGTTCTCTTGTTTTAAAAGGAAAAATCATTCTTCTAGCTTCCTGACGTGCTTGAAAAATCCACAACCACTAGAGGTTCACATTTTTGGATTTAGTTATTTGTGTTAACATGCTGATCATCTTGGAAGAGGTAACTAACTCATGCTGTTGTAAATTCTTAGCCTCTCATTTTGTCCTGTCAGATGGATGGAGCCATTAGAGAGCTGGGTACTGTGGTGAGAAGGAGGCAGAGCAGAAGAACTTTAGCGTTCAGAGGGGGAATAGGGAAGTCCACGGCTCCTGCTCTTAGGGGAAAGGTCACAGAAGGGAATCCTGGGCCACCATGAGACAGTGTGAAGCCATAAAGCACATGAAGAGCTGTGGAAAAGGGACAGATAGCACAAAAAGAGAGAGACATAGAAAATAATATTGCATGGCCAATGAATACAAACTCAGTGAACTCCACAGCTCTGGTCCTAGGCAGCAGTGGTCTTTGAATGCCTTCATTTGTTGTCACCTTCAACTAATATGATCATATTGGGATTTGAAGAAATCTTTTGTGCACTAAAGGTTTATACATTTCTTTATAAGTAGACAATTATTCCTGTCCATTATTTGACCCTGTGCTTTCTGAAATCATCAGCTGAACATCCCTTCAAATTCTTCTATGCACGCAAATCATCCCTGAGGCCAAGTGTGTCTCAACCAACAACCCAGAAAGCATCTGTTGTCTGCTTTTCCTGAAATCAAGCATACCTGATGAGGGCCTTTGTTTTATAATGATTCTAATTTGTTCCAATGTAAAATTAAGTTGGTCTGGTACAGTGTGTTTTTGGTTAGTATCCTATGTTCCTGATTGCTTATGGTTCAATTTTGCTTCAGGTGTAATCAAGTGATTGATGTGGCATCTGGACCTTACCAATCAGAAGATAACTATCAGGTGATATCTTACTAATTTTGATGGGAATGATATTCAATTTCTACATTTGTTATTTACTTTTTGGGTATCTTATAAATGTGTAAACCTCCTAGCTCATGAGGTCTAAATACATTAGTCTACATTTTAGGGCTCCCACAGTGCATATCTTGGATTTTGTATAGACATGGCATATCTGAGTTTTCTTTCCTCTGAGTCCTGAGATAATTCATCCACCATCCAGGTTTGGTAGGCAGATTTGTACTCACTCCATGACTTTTTAATGTCTTTGTGTGCTAATTAAGTGCAGAATAGCAGGACCCTGTGTCAAGCTATGTTGAGCTGAGCAGTAACAGGAGTAAGTAAAACATGGACCCTGGGTCTCAATGAAGTTGTAGTTCAGTGACATTCAGTATTATATACATAAGTGAGTTGATACATAGCAGAGTATAATGTGTACCATTAAAGAGATTCAGAAGAAGTATTATGGGATTGCGGTACTGGAAGATACTTTATCTATTTGGGAAATCAAAGAATACTTCCTGAAGGCAATAAGAATGTAAGCTGAATCTTAAAATATGTACAGAATCCAGTAAGCAAAAAGGGTTGCTACAGGGAGGATGCTGCTGGAACATCATTGCATACATGCATGGAAATGGGAAAATGCAAGACATAGTCTGAAAGAGTGAACACATAAGTGGAGTGGTAGCATGGAGGACTTTAAATGACAAGATTAAAATATTTGAATATTTTATTAGAGGCAATGGAAAACTATTGAAGGATTTTGAGCCTTAGAATAACATGTTCCAGGACATCCTCCAGAAAGATAACTTTGGCAACATTGGTGAACTCAAGTTGGATGGTAAATGTGAGAATGAAGAGAAGGAGATTTTTTTTTTTTTTTTGCAGGAGCTATTTGGGGAGATTTAGTTATTGATTGGATACAAGGAATTGTAGAGAGCCTGGGGAATCATGGAAATGGTTCTTTGAATAAATAAGCTAAGAACTTCAGAACGATCCCTATAAAGTACCACACTGTTGAGATGTTTGATCCTCAGAGCTAGAAGGGAAATACCTTTATAAATTTATTTAGCTGAAATCTCTTTTTCCATCCATTTTACAGATTGAATCATTGAATATAGGTATACGATATGATGTCATCTTTCTGGGGTTACTTGATAGCAGAGATAAGACAGAAACTGAATTATTTTGAGGACAAATCTGATGTTCTTTCCTTATTACCATATTGTTTCAACTTTATAAAATAAGAGTGGGATGCATGTGTGTGTGTCTGTGTGTGTGTGTGTGTGTAGAGACACAGAGAGTTGATACCAAAAAATGCCATTGATGGAGAAATTGATAGAAATTAAGGATACATTAGTGTTCATCTAGTCTAAGCATTTTGTTTTATAGATGGAAGTTCTAAAGCCCAGAGAGGGGAAACGATTTGTCTGAGGCCACATAACTAGTACAGCATAGTTTCTGTTATTTGAGAAATTAAGATCATCACACTTGAAGCTGAGAACAGGCTCTTGCAAATACACTACCCAGGGAGAAAATGTCTAAGGAGCCATTTCACAGTCAAGCCTACATTCTACATTGCCAGAGTGGAGTCTGGCATGCTGGATAAATAGTGGCCACCCAGGGAAATCATTGTTGTCCCTGTGAGAACTGGTATTAGGGTACTTCTGTGTTGTGTCAACAATAAATTTTAAACTATAGTAAAGAAATGTCTATACTGTTTTCCATTATGGATGTGCCAATTCACATTTCCATCAATGATGTATAAAAATTACTTTTTTCCCACATCCTCATAAAAATTTGTTATCACTTGTCTTTTTAATAATAGATATTCTAACATTTGTGAGGTGGAATCTCATTGTGATTTTGATTTGCATTTTCCTGATGATTAGTGATGTCAAATAGCATGTGTGGTAATAGATGTGTTAATTAACTTGATTGTGGTAAACATTTAACTCTATATATGTAATCATGTTGTACAACTTTAAAAAGCATTGCATTCCATGCAGACGAATGGATAAGAAAACTGTGGTACATATGCACAATGGAATATTACTCAGCCAATAAAAACAATACATTTGAATCAGTTCTAATGAGGTGGATGAAACTGGAGCCTATTATACAGAGTGAAGTAAGCCAGAAAGAAAAACACCAATACAGTATACTAATGCATATATATGGAATTTAGAAAGATGGTAATGATAACCTTGTATGCAAGACAGCAAAAGAGACACAGATGTATAGAACAGTCTTATGGACTCTGTGGGAGAGGGTGAGGGCTGGATGATTTGGGAGAATGTCATTGAAACATGTATAATATCATATGTGAAATGAATCGCCAGTCCAGGTTTGATGCATGATACAGGATGCTCAGGGCTGGTGCACTGGGATGACCCAGAGGGATGGGATGGGGAGGGAAGTGGAAGGGGGTTTCAGGATGGGGAACACATGTACACCCGTGGCGGATTCATGTTAATGTATGGCAAAGCCAATACAATATTGTTAAGTAATTAGCCTCCAATTAAAATAAATAAATTTATATTTTAAAAAGCATTGCATTTTAGAACCTAAATATACATAATTTTTATTCATTAATCATACCTCAATAAAACTGGAAAAATGATAGGACAGAGAAGTTGGTCATTTTTTCAGGCAAGGGACACCATTTTTAAATGAAAAGCACATGTTAGAAAGCATCTCTGCTTTTTTTTCTTCAGCAACACCTTGCAGCTTGCAGGATCTTACGTCTCCAACCAGGGATTGAGCATAGGCCATGACAATGAAAATGCTAAGTCCTAACCACTGGACCTCTAGGGAATTCCCAACATTAGAACCCTGTCTAACATTATACTTCAAAATAAACTAAAAATGTATTAAAGACTTAAATGAAAGGCCAGAAACTGTAAAGCTCTTAGAGGAAAACATAGGCAGTGCACACTTTGACACAAATCAAAGCAAGATTCTTTTTGACCCACCTCCTAGAATAGTGGAAATAAAAACAAAAATAAACAAATGAGACCTAATTAAACTTAAAAACTTTGGCACATCAAAGGAAACAAACAATATTAAAAGACAACCCTCAGGGCGAGAGCAACAAAATCACAACTAGGTGTTGAACAACTATCTACAGGAGGACTCTGGAACCAACTAAAAATGATACCCTATATCCAAAAGCAAAGAAGAAGCCACAGCAAGATGGTAGGAGGGGTGTAACATGATAAAACCAAATCCCATGCTTTCTGAGTGTGTGGACCACAGACTGGAGAACAATAATACCAAAGAAGTCCTCCCATTGTTGTGAAGGTTCTGAGCCCCATGTCAGGTTTCCCAGCCTGGGGATTCTGCAAAGGGACTGGAAAGCCCCAGGGAAGCTGGCTTGAAGGCCAGAAAGACTTGATTACAGCACTTCCACAATTCAGTTCAGTTCAGTTCAGTTCAGTCACTCAGTCGTGTCTGACTATTTGCGACCCCATGAATCACAGTAAGCCAGGCCTCCCTGTCCATCACCAACACCCGGAGTTCACCCAAACCCATGTCCATTGAGTTGGTGATGCCATCCAACCATCTCATCCTCTGTCATCCCCTTCTCGTCCCACCCCCAATCTTTCCCAGCATCAGGGTCTTTTCCAATGAGTCAGCTCTTCTCATCAGGTGGCCAAAGTACTGGAGTTTCAGCTTCAGCATCAGTCCTTCCAATGCACACCCAGGACTTATCTTCTTTAGGATGGACTGGTTGGAGCTCCGTGCAGACCAAGGGACTCTCAAGAGTCTTCTCCAACACCACAGTTCAAAAGTATCAATTCTTCTGCACTCAGCTTTCTTTATAGTTCATCTCCCACATCCGTACATGACTACTGGAAAAACCATAGCCTTGACTAGATGCATCTTTATTGGCAAAAGAATGTCTCTGCTTTCTCATATACTGTCTAGGTTGGTCATAACTTTCCTTCCAAGGAGTAAGCATCTTTTAATTTCATGGCTGCAGTCACCATCTGGAGTGATTTTGGAGCCCAGAAAAATAAAGTCAGCCACTGTTTCCACTGTTTCCCCATCTATTTTCCATGAAGTGATGGGACCGGATGCCATGATCTTCGTTTTCTGAATGTTGAGCTTTAAGCCAACTTTTTCACTCTCCACTTTCACTTTCATCAAGAGGCTTTTTAGTTCTTCTTTACTTTCTGCCTCCGCAGAAATTAAGATGGTAGGCACTGAGAGAGGGAATCAGAGGGCAGACAGACTTAAACTACAGTCACAGACAGCTAGCCAATCTGATCACATGGACCACAGCCTTTTCTAACTCACTGAAACTAAGACATGCCTTGTGGGGCCACCCAAGATGGATGGGTCATGGTGAAGAGGTCTGACAGAATGTGGTCCACTGGAGAAGGGAATGGCAAACCAGTTCAGTATTCTTGCCTTGAGAACCCCATGAACAGTATGAAGAGGCAAACAGATAGGACACTGAAAGATGAACTCCCTAGGTTGATAGGTGCCCAATATGCTACTGGAGATCAGTGGAGACATAACTCCAGAAAGAATGAAGGGATGGTGCCAAAGCAAAAACGACACCCAGTTGTGAATAGGACTGATGATGGAAGCAGGGTTCGATGCTGTAAAGAGCAGTATTGCATAGGAACCTGGAATGTTAAGTCCATGAATCAAGGTAAATTGGAAGTGGTCAAACAGGAGATGGCAAGAATGAACATCGACATTCTAGGAATCAGTGAGCTAAGATGGGCTGGAATGGGTGAATTTAACTCAGATGATCATTATATCTACTACTGTGAGCAGGAATCCCTTAGAAGAAATGGAGTAGCCACCACAGTCAACAAAAGAGTCTGAAATGCAGTACTTGGATGCAATCTCAAAAATGACAGAATGATCTCTGTTCATTTCTAAGGCAAACCATTCAATATCATGGCAAAGCAATTATCCTCCAGTAAAAAAAAGTTTTTAAAAGAAAAAACAGCCCAACAAAAAAATGGGTGGAAGTTCTGAATAGACATGTTTCTAAAGAAGATATACAGATGGCCAACAGGCACAAGAAAAGATGATTAACACTATTAAAAATTAGAGAAATGCTAATTGAAGCAATGAGATATCACCTCACATTTTTCATATAAAACTCCCACAAATAACAAATGTTGGTGAGGTTGTGGAGAAAAATGAATGCTTGTATGCTGTTGGTGAGAATGTAAATTGGTGAAGGCACTGTTAAAAGCATTATGTAGGCCCCTCGAAAAGCTAAAAATAGAATATCATATGTCCCAGCTATTTCACTTCTGTGTATATAACTGAAAAAAAAAAGACTAATCTATTTGTGCATCCCAATATTCATGACAGCATTATTTACAATTGCCAATATATAGAAACAACCTAAATGTCCATAGACAGATGAATGGATAAAGAAGATTTGGTGTGTATATATATAAATATATATATTAGAATATTATTCAGCCATAAAACAAAATAAATTTTGCCATTTGCAGTAACATGATGACCTTTATGGTATTATACTAAATGAAATAAACCAGAGAAATGAAAACAAATGCCTTATGTTACACTTAAATGTGAAATCTAAAAACAAACAAAGTAATGAATACAACAAAAAAGAAGCAAGCTCACAGATATAGAGAATGAACTAGTGGTTACCAATTGGAAGAGAGAAAGGGAGAGGGGCCAGATAAACCTAGGAATTAAGAGGTATTAATTAATATGTGTAAAATCAATAAGTTATAAGGATATAGTACACAACACAAGGAATATATCCAATATATTGTAGTAACTGTAAATTGAATATAATCTTTAAAAATATGAATCATTATGTTTATACCTAAAACTTATATAATGTATATAAAATATACCTTAATAAAAATAATAAAAAGATTTTATATTTTGAGTGCACATGCACACTCACACACAGAGACACACATATATACACAAAGTTTCATGATATTAAATAGCTATCCAATAGGCTATTCATATATAATTTCCAATCAGTTTCTTGAAATACGGGTAACTAATGCTACTTTTACTACAACTAATGTAAATGAAAATAATTAGATTTTTTTGCAACAGGATGAAATGCTAATTGATGAAAGCTCCATAGGTCTTATCCATTTTGGGTGTGAATTCAGGAGATCTTTTACTTGACTCTGTCACTCTCCTAACGTTATCTTCCTTAGTTATTTCATTTGCCAAACTTCTTGCCTCATGACCCCCTGCATTCTTTATATCCTGTGGCTTTACCTAATTTGTTCTCTGGAGATCATCAGTGATCTCTTATTCACTAGCCCTAACTGCCAAACTCAAGCAAAACAAGAGTGTTCTTAAGCATTTAACAAGAACTGCTGGTTGTCCTTGCTTTCTTAGAACTATTTGGTGAATATGGGGTCACAGCATGTTCCTTGATCTTTTCAATGACTCCTTCTTTCTCTTTTCTTTCTCCCACTTCTTAAATGCAGGCAATTACCAGAAGTCAGTCTTAGTGCCCTGTGATTTCCCTTGGTGAAATCTCAATACTTCAGGCATTTTCTCTGTAGAATAATTCTCAAATCTGTATTCTAGTCCTGAAATTGCATCTGAGCTCCAAATCAGTTTCTCAAACTGTCTCCAGAAATTTCCACTTGGAGGTTCTATTGCCAACTAAATATATCTAAAGCAAGTGCTTTCTTATTGGTTAAAAAAAAAAAAAAAGCATACTATTTTTGTATCTTGATACATGGTATACTGCCTCTCCTAACTTTTCCCTTCTCTCTTCCTGAACTCTTCCTGAACCCCCTTCCACCAGTTTCTTTTGAAGTTAGAATTTATACGATTTAACATCTCATGAAAAAAATCACAAAGTATGCTTTGAGAACTGCCATATTAATGATAGCAAATGCTCATGTAGCACATACTATATGTACTTGGAAAATATTAACTCATTCAACCTCCAACAAACTATAGATTCAATTATTATTAATATATTTTAATAAATAAGGAAGTGAAATCACAGAGAGGCTAAGTAACATGCTCAAATACACATAGGTAGTAAGTGGCAGAGTTAAGACTGAAACTTAAGCAGTCTGGATTAAGAGTCTATGCCTTAACTACTACACTAAATAGCCATGGGACTGAAGCATAGTAAGCCAAAAAACAAACCTTTAGCTACATTAGCCAAGAATCAATCATAAAAGATGATCCTTAAACTGAACTTTTGAGAGAGCAAAAATAATATATAGTGGAGAAAAAGGAAAATAGTTTTCAGTAAAGGGAGAACAGAAAGTGAAAGTGAAGTCACTCAGTCGTGTCTGACTCTGTGACTCCATGGATTGTAGCCTACAAGGCTCCTCCATCCATGGGATTTTCCAGGCAAGAATACTGGAGAGGGTTGTCATTTCCTTCTTCAGGAGATATTCCTGACCCAGGGACTGAACCCGGGTCTCCCACATTGTAGGCAGACACTTTAACGTCTGAGCCACCCCATAAACAGAAAAAGACTGAAGTAGAAAGGGATAAAGAGCTCCAGAAAGAATGAAGAGCCTGAGTCAAAGTGAAAACAGCACCCAGTTGTGGATGTGACTGGTCATGGAAGTAAAGTCTGAAGCTGTAAAGAACAATATTGCATAGGAACCTGGAATGTCAGGTCCATGAATCAAGGTAAATCAGAACTTGTCAAACAGGAGATGGCAAGAATGAACATCAACATTTTAAGAATCAGTGAACTTAAAAGGACGGGCATGGGCGAATTTAATTCGGATGACCATTATATCTACTACTGTGGGCAAGAATCCCTTAGAAGAAATGGAGTAGCTTTCATAGTCAACAAAAGAGTCCAAAATGAAGTACTTGGGTGCAATCTCAAAAATGACAGAATGATCTCTGTTTAGTTCCAAGGAAAATCATACAATATCACAGTAATCCAAGTCTATGTACCAACTACTGATGCCAGAGAAGATGAAGCTGAACAGTTCAGTGAAGATCTAGAACTAACACCCAAAAAAGATGTCCTTTTCTTCATAGGGGACTGGAATGCAAAATCTGGTAGTCAAGAAATACCTGGAGTAACAGGAAAGTTTGGCCTTGGAGTACAAAATGAAACAGGGAAGAGAGTAACAGAGTTTTGCCAAGAGAACACACTGGTCACAGCAAACATCCTCTATCAACAATGCAAGAGATGACTCTACACATGGACATTACCAGATGGTCAATATTGAAATCGGATTGATTATATTCTTCACCTCAGGGTGAAACTTGCTGCCAGGTATAGCTCTGCCTGTTGCACATGGTAATGAGCTGCTCCAGGACCTTGCTTCAGAAATCCCTTGTGGGTTCCATAATATTCAAGATGGTGGAGTAGAAGGACGTGTGGTCATCTTCTCCAGTAAGAACTCCGAAATTGAAGCTCGCTGCTGAACAACCATCAACAGGAGAATGTTGGATCTCACCAAAAAAAGGTACCCCACACCCGAAAGTAAAGGAGAAGCCCCAAGAAGATGGTGAAATTGAAAGCCACTTAGTCATGTCCAACTCTTTGCAACCCGATGGACTATACAGTCCATGGAATTCTCTAGGCCAGAATACTGGAGTGGGTAGCCTTTCCTTTCTCCAGGGGATCTCCCCAACCCAGGGATTGAACCCAGGTCTCCCACATTGCAGGCGGATTCTTTACCAGTTTGGCCACAAACAAGACGGTTCAGTTCAGTTCAGTCGCTCAGTCATGTCCCACTCTTTGCGACCCCATGAATTGCTCCACACCAGGCCTCCCTGTCCATCACCAACTCCCAGAGTTCACTCAGACTCATGTCCATCGAGTCAGTGATGCCATCCAGCCATCTCATCCTCTATCGTCCCCTTCTCCTCCTGCCCCCAATCCCTCCCAGCTTCAGAGTCTTTTCCAATGAGTCAACTCTTCGCATGAGGTGGCCAAAGTACTGGAGTTTCAACTTTAGCATCATTCCTTCCAAAGAAATCCCAGGGCTGATCTCCTTCAGAATGGACTGGTTAGATCTCCTTGCAGACCAAAGGATTCTCAAGAGTCTTCTCCAACACCATAGTTCAAAAGCATCAATTCTTCGGTGTCAGCCTTCTTCACAGTCCAACTCTCACATCCATACATGACCACAGGAAAAACCATAGCCTTGACTAGATGAACCTTTGTTGGCAAAGTAATGTCTCTGCTTTTGAATATGCTATCTATGTTGGTTATAACTTTCCTTCCAAGGAGTAATCATCTTTTAATTTCATGGCTGCAGTCACCATCTGCAGTGATTTTGGAGCCCAGAAAAATAAAGTCAGCCACTGTTTCCACTGTTTCCCCATCTATTTCCCATGAAGTGATGGGACCAGATGCCATGATCTTCATTTTCTGAATGTTGAGCTTTAAGCCAACTTTTTCACTCTCCTCTTTCACTTTCATCAAGAGGCTTTTTAGTTCCTCTTCACTTTCTGCCATAAGGGTGATGTCATCTCCATATCTGAGGTTATTGATATTTCTCCCGGCAATCTTGATTCCAGCTTGTGCTTCTTCCAGCCCAGCGTTTCTCATGATGTACTCTGCATAGAAGTTAAGTAAGCAGGGTGACAATATACAGCATTGACGTACTCCTTTTCCTATTTGCAACCAGTCTTTTTGTTCCATGTCCAGTTCTCACTGTTGCTTTCTGACCTGCATATAGGTTTCTCAAGAGGCAGGTCAGGTGGTCTGGTATTCCCATCTCTTTCAGAATTTCCCACAGTTTATTGTGATCCACACAGTCAAAGGCTTTGGCATAGTCAATAAAGAAGAAATAGGTGTTTTTCTGGAACTCTCTTGCTTTTTCCATGATCCAGTGGATGTTGGCAATTTGATCTCTGGTTACTCTGCTTTTCCAAAACCAGCTTTAACAGCAGGAAGTTCATGGTTCACATATTGCTGGAGCTTGGCTTGGAGAATTTTGAGCATTACTTTACTAGCGTGTGAGATGAGTGCAATTGTGTGGTAGTGTGAGCATTCTTTGGCATTGCCTTTCTTTGGGATTGGAATGAAAACTGACCTTTACCAGTCCTGTGGCCACTGCTGAGTTTTCCAAATTTGCTGGCATATTTTGTGCAGCACTTTCACAGCAGCATCTTTCAGTATTTGAAATAGCTCAACTGGAATTCCATCACCTCCACTAGCTTTGTTCGTAGTGATGCTTTCTAAGGCCCACTTGACTTCACATTCCAGGATGTCTGGCTCTAGGTGAGTGATCACACCATCGTGAGTATCTGGGTCGTGAAGATCTTTGTACAGTTCTTCTGTGTATTCTTGCCATCTCTTCTTAATATCTTCTGCTTCTGTTAGGTCCATACCATTTCTGTCCTTTATCGAGCCTATCTTTGCATGAAATGTTCCCTTGGTATCTCTAATTTTCTTGAAGAGATCTCTAGTCTTTCCCATTTTGTTGTTTTCCTCTATTTCTTTGCATTGATCGCTTAAGAAGGCTTTGTTACCTCGTCTTGGTATTCTTTGGAACACTGCATTCTGATGTTTATATCCTTCCTTTTCTCCTTAGGTTTTCGCTTCTCTTCTTTTCACAACTATTTGTAAGGCCTCCCCAGACAGCCATTTTGATTTTTGGCATTTCTTTACCATGGGGATGGTCTTGATCCCTGTCTCCTGTACAATGTCACAAACATCATTCCATAGTTCATCAGGCACTCTATTTATCAGATCTAGGCCATTAAGTCTATTTCTCACTTCCACTGTATAAACAAGATGGTAGGACAGGCAAAATCACATTTAGAATCAAACCCCATAACAACCAGAGACACTCAGAGAGTTCAAACAAAACCTTGTGTACACCACGACCCAAAGCCCCACAGAGACTGAGCCAGGCCTGCCTTGGAGTGTCTCCTGTGGAGGAAGAGGTAGCAGTGGCCTGCAGCGGGGACAGTGGCTCTGACTGCAGCAGACCTGGGTCACACAGCATGCAGCATAAGCCCTCTTGGAGGAGTTTGCCATTAGCCCCACCATACAGCTGCCAAGCAGACAAGAACCCCCAGGGAATTTGACGTTGCAGGCCAGTGGGACTTGATTACAGAACTTCCACAGGACTAGGGAAACAGACTCTTGGGGGACACAAACAAAACCTTGTGCATACCAGGAACCAGGAGAAAGCAACAGTATCCCCACAAAAGACTGAGTCAAACTTGCATATGAGTGTCCAGGAGTCTCCAGTGCAGGCATGGGTCAACACTTTGACCTCAGGCCAAACAACAGGGAGGGAACACAGCCCTGCCCATCAAATTGGATTAAAGATTTATTAAGCATGGCCCATCTCATCCGAACAAGACCCAGTTTTCCCCACAGTCTCTCCCATCAGGAAGTTCCATAAACCTCTTATCCTTATTCATCAGAGGGCAGAGAGAATGAAAACCACAAACACAGAAAACTAACCAAACTGATCACATGAAGCACAGCCTTGTCCAACTCAGTGAAACTATGAGCCATGCCACGTAGGGCCAACCAAGATGGACAGGTCATAGTGGAGAGTTCTGACAAAACGTGGTCCACTAGAGAAAGGAATGGCAAACCACTTCATTATTGTTGCTTTCAGAGCCCAGTGAACAGTATAAAAAGGCAAATAGATTTGACACTGAAAGATGAACTCCCCAGGTCGGTAGTAGCCCAGTATACTATTGGAGAAGAGTGGAGAAATAACTCCAGAAAAAGTGAAGTAATGGAGCAAAAGCAAAAAGAATGCCCACATGTAGATGTGACTGGTGATGGAAGTAAAGTTCTATGCTGTAAAGAAAAATATTGTATAGGAACCTGGAATGTTAGATCCATGAATCAAGGCAAATTGGAAGTGGTCAAACAGGAGATGGCAAGAGTGAACATCAACATTTTAGGAATCAGTGAACTAAAATGGACTGGAATGGGAGAATTTAATTCATATGACCGTTATATCTACTACTGTGGGCATGAATCCCTTAGAAGAAATGAAGTAGCTCTCATAGTCAATAAAAGAGTCTAAAATGTAGTACTTGTGTGTAATCTCAAAAACAACAGAATAATCTCTGTTTGTTTCCAAGGCAAGACATTCAGTATCACAGTAATCCAAGTCTATGCCCCAACTACTAATGCCAAAGAAGCTGAAGTTGAATGGTTCTATGAAGACCTACAAGATCTTCTAAAACTAATACCCCAAAGAGATGTCCTTTTCAACATAGGGGACTGGAACACAAAAGTAGGAAGTCAGGAATACCTGGAGCAACAGACAAACTAGGCCTTGGAGTACAAAATGAAGCAGGACAAAGGCTAACATAGTTTTACCAAGAGAACACACTGATCATAGCAAACACCCTCTTCCAACAACACAAAGGACGACTTGATGGTCAATACCAAAAACAGATTGATTATATCCTTTGCAGCCAAAGATGGAGAAGCTCTATACAGTCAGCAAAAACAAGACAGGGAGCTGACTGTGGCTCAAATCATGAACTCCTTATTGCAAAATTTGGACTTAAGTTAAAGGAAGTAGGATAAACCACTAGAACCATTTCACATATGACCTAAATCAAATCCCTCACAATTATACAGTGGAAATGATAAATAGATTCAAGGGATTAGATCTGATAGAATGCCTGAAGAACTATGGACAAGGGTCATGACATTGTACAAGAAGCAGTGATCAAGACCATCCCCAAGAAAAAGAAATGCAAAAAGACAAAGTGGTTGTCGGGGGAAGCCTTACAAATAGCTGAGGAAAGGAAAGCTAAACACAAAGGAGAAATGGAAATCTATACCCATCTGAATGCAGAGTTGCAAAGAACAGGAAGAGAGTTAAGAAAGCCTTTCACCATGATCAAAGAAACAGAGGAAAACAATAGAATGGGCAAGACTAGAGATCTCGTCAAGAAAATTAGAGATACTAAGGGAACATTTCATACAAAGGTGGGCACAATAAAGGACAGAAATGGTATGGACCTAACAGAAGCAGAAGACATTAAGAAAAGGTGGCAAGAACACATGGAAGAACCATACAAAAAAGATCTTCATGACCCAGATAACCATGATGATGTCATCACTCACCTAGAGGCAGAATCCTAGAGTGGGAAGTCAAGTATGCTTTAGGAAACATAACCTATGAAGAAAGCTAGTGGAGATGATGGAATTCCAGCTGAGCTATTTCAAATCCTAAAAGATGTTGCTGTGAAAGTGCTTTACTCACTATGACAGCAAATTTGGAAAACTCAGCAGTGGCCACAGGACTGGAAAAAGTCAATTTTCATTCTAATTCCAAAGAAAGGCAATGCCAAAGAATGTTCAAACTACCACACAATTGCACTCATCTCACATGCTGGCACAGAAATGCTCAAAATTCCTCAATGGAGGCTTCAACAATACAAGAACCGTGAACTTTCAGGTGTTCAAGCTGCATTTAGAAAAGGTAGAGGAACCAGAGATCAAATTGCCAACATCTGTTGGATCATTGAAAAAGCAAGAGAGTTCCAGAAAAACATGTGCTTATGCTTCACTGACTGCAGTAAAACACTTGAATGTGTGGATCACAGCCAACTGTGGAAAACTCTTAAAGTGATGGGAAAACCAGACCACTTTAACTGCCTCCTGAGAAATGTGTATGCAGGTCAAGAAGCAACAGTTAGAACCGGAAATGGAACAACAGCCTGGTTCAAAATTAGGAAAAGGGGGTGGTCCTAATATGGCAGAGGAATAGGATGGGGAGACCATTTTCTCCCTCACAAATTCATCAAAAGAACATTCGAACACTGAGTAAATTCCACAAAACAACTTCTGAATGCTGGCAGAGGACATCAGGCACCAAGAAAAGCAGCCCATTGTCTTCGTAAGGAGGTAGGAAAAAAATATAAAAGATAAAAAGAGAGAAAAAAGAGATAGGGACAGAGATCTGTCCTGGGAAGGGAGTCTTAAAAAAAGAGAGGTTTCCAAACACCAGGAAACACTCTCACTGGCAAGTCTGTGGTGAACCTTGGAACCTCAGAGGGCAACATAACTGGGAGGAAAAATAAATAAATAATTAAAACCCACAGATTACATGCCCAAAGTTAAATCCCAGTGGAGAATCAGTGCAACGCCTGTATCCACCACTAGCAAGCAGGGACTGGGAAGGGAGGCGCGGGCTGCATTTCTTAGGGTAAGGACTGGGCCTGAATGCCCCAAGGGCAATCTGAGGGAACTAACTTGAGATAGCAAACCAGACTGTGGGATAGCTATCCCACGAAAATCCCTAACCTAAGACATCACCAGGCCTGCTCACAGAACAAAGAACTGAGCAGAGCTAGCCAGCTGCGGACTGGCCCATGTCCCACTGGAGACAGGCAGGTTAGGGCAGCCACAGCTGGAAGGGGGCAACTGCAGCCCCAGAGAGGCATCATCTACCAAACAGCAAGGATTCTGGATGGTTGACATCCACCGGGAGGGTCGCAGCCAGAGATCAACTCCCTAGAAGAGACACACGGCACAGGTGTGCTGGTTGTACACCCAGAAAACTGAGCAGCAGTGACGGGAGGGGTGATACATTGGAGCCTTCAATTGTGGATGAAAGCGCTCACCAAGCACCTGGTCTCCTGAGCTGCTCGGACCTGGGAAGAACACAAAACGCAGGCTCAACTGAGTCTGCACCATTGTGGAGTACCCAAGTACTTGAACCTTAGTGACTTAGACCTGGGAAGTGCATACAACCCCGGGCTGGCCTCAGACAGATCCCGACAGAGAAACCTAGAGCCTAAGCAGTGTAGACAGGGAAAGCACACACACCGTGAGTGGGGGCAAACCCAATGTGCCCGAGACACTGCGAGCACATACCAGTGTTATTTGTCTGCAGTGTTCCTCCCTCCCTAAGGCACGACTGAACAAGGGAGCCTAAAAAAGTGACCACCATCACTGCCTTGTGAATGGGCAGAAATGAGACACTAAAGAGACCAGCAAAGAAGAAGCTAAAACAGAGGGGACCGCCTTGGAAATGACAGGTGCAATAGATTAAAATCCTGTAGTTAGCACCGACTACATAGGAAGGGCCTATAGGTCTTGAGAAGTATAAGCCAGATCAAGGAACTATATGAAAATGAACTGACCCCACACTGTCCACAACAACACCAGAGAAAGTCCTAGACACAGTTTTGAAATTATCATTTTTTAAATTAAAAAAATATTTTAAGTCCTCTATTACTACTTTAATTTTCATTTTTGTAACATACTATTACTTTGCAAAAAAAGACCCTATTTTTTAAATCAAACTTCATATCTATATATCTTATAATTTTTGTAACTTTGTTTTTTTTCTTTAATATTGTATTTTTGGGAATCCAACTTCTACTCTAGATTTTTAATCTTTGGTATTTGTTATCATTTTTTTTACCTTTAAGAACCAAATCTTCAGTACCCATATTTACTTGGGAGTAGATAACTGACTTGACTGCTCTCTCCCCCTTTGGACTCTCTTTTTTCTCCACCAGGTGGCCTCTATCTCCTCCCTCCCCCTTCTCTTCTCTACCCAACTCAGTGTGTTTATTTGTGTGTTCTGGACTTTGGAGAACAATTAGGGAACTGATTACTGGCTGGATCCATCTCTCTCCTTTTGATTCCCCCCTTTATCCTCCTGGCCACTTCTGTCTCCTTCTTCCCTTTTCTCTATATAACTTCGTGAACATCTCTGAGCGGTCCAGACTGTGGAGTACACATAAGAAAGTACTGGCGAGCTTGCTCTCTTCTCTTCTTATTCCTCCTCTTCTCCTCCTGGTCACTTCTATCTTCCTCCTCCCTCTTCTCTTCTCCACGTAACTCTGTGAACTTCTCTGAGTGCCCCTTACTGTAGAGAATCTTTTCATCATTAACCTAGATGTCTTATCATCGGTGCTGTATAGATGGAGAAGTCTTGAGACTACTGTAAGAATAAGACTGAAAACTAGAGGCAGGAGTCTTAAGTCCAAAACGTGAGAACACCAGAGAACTCCCATCTTCAGGGCACATTAATTGATAGGAGCTCATCAAATGCCTCCATACCTATACTGAAACCAAGAACCACCCAAGGGCCAACAAGTTCCAGAGCAAGACATACCATGCAAATTCTCCAGCAGTACAGGAACATAGCCCTGAGCTTCAATATACAGGCTGCCCAAAGTCACACCAAACACGCTGACATCTCATAACTCAGTACTGGACACTTCATTGCACTCCAGAGAAAAGAAATCCAGCTCCATCCACCAGAACACCGACACAAGCTTTCCTTACCAGGAAACCTTGACAAGCCACTCGTCCAATCCCACTCACCAAGAGGAAACTCCACAATAAAGAGAACTCCACAAACTACCAGAATACGGAAAGGCCACCCCAAACACACCAATATAAACAAGATGAAGAGGCAGAGAAATACTCAGCAGGCAAAGGAACAGGATAAATGCCCACCAAACCAAACCAAAGAGGAAGAGATAGGAAATCTACCTGATAAAGAATTCCACATAATGATAGTGAAAATGATCCAAAATCTTGAAAACAAAATGGAGTTACAGATAAATAGCCTGGAGACAAGGACTTAGAAGATGCAAGAAAGGTTTACCAAGGACATAGAAGAAATAAAAAAGAGTCAATATGTAATGAATAATGCAATAAATGAGATCAAAAACACTCTGGAGGGAACCAAGAGTAGAATAACGGAGGCAGAAGATAGGATAAGTGAGGTAGAAGATAGAATGGTAGAAATAAATGAAACAGAGAGGGAAAAAGAAAAATGAATTAAAAGAAATGAGGACAATCTCAGAGACCTCTGGGACAATGTTAAACACCCCAACATCAAATCATAAGATCCCAGAAAAAAGAAGACACAAAGAAAGAACATGAGGAAATATTTGAGGAGATAATAGTTGAAAACTTCCCTAAAAGGGGGAAGGAAATAATCACCCAAGACCAAGAAACCCAGAGAGTCCCAAACAGGATAAACCCAAGGCAAAACACCCCAAGACACATATTAATCAAATTAACAAAGATCAAACACAAAGAACAAATATTAAAAGCAGGAATGGAAAAATAACAAATGGAATGGAAAACAACAAATAACACACAACGGGATTCCCATAACAATAACAGCTGACCTTTCAATAGAAACTCTTCAGGCGAAGAGGAAATGGCAGGACATAATTAAAATGAGAAAGAAAATAACCTACAGCCCAGATTACTGTACCCAGCAAGGATCTCATTCAAATTTTAAGGAGAAATCAAAAGCTTTACAGACAAGCAAAAGCTGAGACTATTCAGCACCACTAAACCAGCTCTCCAATAAATGCTAAAGGATCTTTTCTAGACAGGAAACACAGAAAGGGTGTATAAACTCAAACCTAAAACAATAAAGTAAATGGCATACTTATCAATACTTACCTTAAATATAAATTGGTTAAATGCCCCAACCAAAAGACAAAGACTGGCTGAATGGATACAAAACAAAAACCGTATATATGTTGTCTCCAGGAAACCCACCTTGAAACAAGGGACACATACAGACGGAAAGTGAAGGGCTGGAAAAAGATATTCCATGCAAATAGACACCAAAAGAAAGCAGGAGTAGCAATACTCATATCAGATAAAATAGACTTTAAAACAAAGGCTGTGAAAAGAGACAAAGAAGGACACTACATAATGATCAAAGAATCAATCCAAGAAGAAGATATAACAATTATAAATATATATGCATCCAACATAGGAGCACTGCAATATGTAAGACAAATGCTAACAAGTATGAAAGGGGAAATTAACAATAACACAATAATAGTGGGAGACTTTAATACCCTGCTCACACCTATGGATAGATCAACTAAACAGAAAATTAACAAGGAAATGCAAACTTTAAATGATACAATGTACCAGTTAGACCTAGTTCATATCTATAGGACATTTAACCCCAAAACAATGAATTTCACCTTTTTCTCAAGTGCACACAGAACCTTCTCCAGAATAGATAACATCCTGGGCCATAAACCTAGCCTTGGTAAATTCAAAAAAATTGAAATAATTCCAAGCATCTTTTCTGACCAAAATGCAGTGAGATTAGATCTCAATTACAGGAAAAAAACTATTAAAATTCCAACATATGGAGGCTGAACAACATGCTGCTGAATAACCAACAAATCACAGAATAAATCAAAAAATAAATCAAAATATGCATAGAAATGAATGAAAATGAAAACACAACAACCCCAAACCTGTGGGACACTGTAAAAGCAGTGCTAAGGGGAAGGTTCATAGCAATACAGGCATACCTCAAGGAACAAGAAAAAAGTCAAATAAATAACCTAACTCTATGGTGCACATAGTGCAGGCAGCTGAGACGGTGCACATAGCACAGCTTAGAGGAGCTACCCCACATCCAAGGTCAGGGGCAGAAGCCAGGAGGACGCCATGCCCGAGGGGCGGCAGCCAAGAGGAGTTACCCCACGTCTGAGGTCAGGGGCAGCGGCTGAGAGTGCCAGGCTGTTGACATTGCAGGAACGGCCAAGAGGAGCTACCCCATGCCTGAGGCCAGGGGCGGCGGCCGGGAGGAGCAACCCCACGTCCAAGGAGTGGTGGCTGCGCGGGCACAGGAAGGTCTAGAGGAGCTATTCCACGTTCAAGGTCAGGAGGGGTGGCAGTGAGGAGGTACTCCTCATCCAAGGTAAGGAGCAGCGGCTGCACTTTGCTGGAGAAGCCGAGAAGAGATACCCCACGCCCAAGGTAAGAGAAAGCCAAGTAAGATGATAGGTGTTGCAAGAGGGCATCAGAGGGAAGACACACAGAAACCGTAATTACAGAAAAGTAGTCAATCTAATCACACTAGGACCACAGCCTTGTCTAACTTAATGAAACTAAGCCATGCCCATGGGTCAGCACAAGATGGGCGGGTCATGGTGGACAGGGCTGACAGAATGTGGTCCACTGGAAAAGGGAATAGCACACCACTTAAGTATTCTTGCCTTGAGAACCCCATGAACAGTATGAAAAGGCACAATGATAGGACACTGAAAGAGGAACTCCCCAGGTCAGTAGGTGGCCAATATGCTGCTGGAGATCAGTGGAGAAATAACTCCAGAAAGAATGAAGGGATAGAGCCAAAGCAAAAACAATACCCATTTGTGGATGTGACTGGTGATAGAAGCAAGGTCCAATGCTGTAAAAAGCAATATTGCATAGGAACCTGGAATGTCAGGTCCATGAATTAAGGCAAATTGGAAGTGGTCAAACAGGAGACGGCAAGAGTGAACGTCGACATTCTAGGAATCAGCGAACTAAAATGGACTGGAATGGGTGAATTTAACTCAGATGACCATTATATCTACTACTGCAGGCAGGAATCCCTTAGAAGAAATGGAGTAGCCATCATGGTCAACAAAAGAGTCTGAAATGCAGTACTTGGATACAATCTCAAAAACGACAGAATAATCTCTGTTCGTTTCCAAGGCAAACCATTCAATATCACGGTAATCCAAATCTATGCCCCAACCAGCAACACTGAAGAAGCTGAAGTTGAATGGTTCTATGAAGACCTACAAGACCTTTTAGAACTAACACCCAAAAAAGATGTCCTTTTCATTTTAGGGGACTGCAAAGCAAAAGTAAGAAGTCAAGAAACACCTGGAGTAACAGGCAAATTTGGCCTTGGAGTACAGAATGAAGCAGGGCAAAAGCTAATAGAGATTTGCCAAGAAAATGCACTGGTCATAACAAACACCCTCTTCCAACAAAACAAGAGAAGACTCTACACATGGACATCACCAGATGGTCAACACCGAAATCAGATTGATTGTATTCTTTGCAGCCAAAGATGGAGAAGCTTATTACAGTCAGCAAAAACAAGACCGGAAGCTGACTATGACTCAGATCATGAACTC
Organism: Bos mutus; assembly: GCF_027580195.1. Classification (NCBI taxonomy): domain Eukaryota; kingdom Metazoa; phylum Chordata; class Mammalia; order Artiodactyla; family Bovidae; genus Bos; species Bos mutus. Next base: position 64,732,785 of record NC_091646.1, on the reverse strand, counting down.
TTACTGCCAAGTTCAGATTTAAATTAAAGAAAGTGGGTGAAACCACTAGACTATTCATGTATGACCTAAATCAAATCCCTTATGATTATACAGTGGAAGTGAGAAATAGATTTAAGGGACTAGATCTGATAGATAGAGTGCCTGATGAACTATGGACAGAGGTTCATGACATTGTACAGGAGACAGGGATCAAGACCATTCCCATGGAAAAGAAACGCCAAAGGGCAAAATGGCTGTCTGAGGAGGCCTTACAAATAGCTGTGAAAAGAAGAGAAGTGAAAAGCAAAGGAGAAAAGGAAAGATATAAACATCTGAATGCAGAGGTCCAAAGAATACCAAGAAGACATAAGAAAGCCTTCCTCAGCGATCAGTGCAAAGAAATAGAAGAAGACAACAGAATGGGAAATAGTAGAGATCTCTTCAAGAAAATTAGAGATACCAAGGGAACATTTCATGCAAAGATGGGCTCGATAAAGGACAGAAATGGTATGGACCTAACAGAAGCAGAAGATATTAAGAAGAGGTGGCAGGAATACACAGAAGAACTGTACAAAAAGATCTTCATGACTAAGATAATCATGATGGTGTGATCACTCACCTAGAGCCAGACATCCAGGAATGTGAAGTCAAGTGGGCCTTAGAAAGCATCACTACGAACAAAGCTAGTGGAGGTGATGGAATTCCAGTTGAGCTATTTCAAATCCTGAAAGATGATGCTGTGAAAGTGCTGCACTCAATATGTGAGCAAATTTGGAAAACTCAGCAGTGGCCACAGGACTGGAAAAGATCAGTTTTCATTCTGATCACAAAGAAAGGCAATGCCAAAGAATGCTCAAACTACCACACAATTGCACTCATCTCACACGCTAGTAAAGTAATGCTCAAAATTCTTCAAGCCAGGCTTCAGCAATATGTGAACCATGAGCTTCCAGATGTTCAAGCTGGTTTCAGAAAATGCAGAGGAACCACAGATCAAATTGCCAACATCTGCTGGATCATGGAAAAAGCAAGAGAGTTCCAGAAAAACACCTATTTCTGCTTTATTGACTATGCCAAAGCCTTTGACTGTGTGGATCACAATAAAGTGGAAAATTCTGAAAGAGATGGGAATACCAGACCACCTGACCTGCCTCTTGAGAAACCTATATGCAGGTCAGGAAGCAACAGTTAGAACTGGACATGGAACAACAGACTGGTTCCAAAAAGGAAAAGGAGTAAGTCAAGGCTATATATTGTCACCCTGCTTATTTAACTTCTATGCAGAGTACATCATGAGAAATGCTGGGCTGGAAAAAGCACAAGCTGGAATAAATATTTCCAGGAGAATTCTCAATAACCTCAGATATGCAGATGACACCACCCTTATGGCAGAAAGTGAAGAGGAACTAAAAAGCCTCTTGATGAAAGTGAAAGACGAGAGTGAAAAAGTTGGCTTAAAGCTCAACATTCAGAAAACGAAGATCATGGCATGTGGTCCCATCACTTCATGGGAAATAGATGGGGAAACTGGAAACAGTGCCAGACTTTATTTTTTGGGTCTGCATAATCAGTGCAAATGGTGACTTCAGCCATGGAATTAAAAGATGCTTACTCCTTGGGCGAAAAGTTATGACCAACCTAGATAGCATATTGAAAGCAGAGACATTACTTTGCCAACAAAGGTCCGTCTAGTCAAGGCTACTTTTTTTCCAGTGGTCATGTGTGGATGTGAGAATTGGACTGTGAAGAAAGCTGAGTGCCAAAGAATTGATGCTTTTGAACTGTGGTGTTGGAGAAGACTCTGCAGGGTCCCGTGGGCTGCAACGAGATCCAACCAGTCCATTCTGAAGGACATCAGTCCTGGGATTTCTTTGGAAAGAATAATGCTAAAGCTGATACTCACTCCAGTACTTTGGCTACCTCATGCGAAGAGTTGACTCATTGGAAAAGACTCTGATGCTGGGAGGGATTGGGGGCAGGAGGAGAAGGGGACGACAGAGGATGAGATGGCTGGATGGCATCACTGACTCGATGGACGTGAGTCTGAGTGAACTCCGGGAGTTGGTGATGGACAGGGCGGCCTGGCGTGCTGCAATTCATAGGGTCGCAAAGAGTCGGACATGACTGAGCAACTGAAATGAATTGACACCTAAAGCAAGTATAAGAGGAAGAACTGAAGAACTCCAGGTTTAGCTGAATGAAAGAAATCTTAAAAATTAGGGCAGAAATAAGTGGGAAAGAAACAAAAGGGACCATAGCAAAAATCAACAAAGCCAAAAGCTGGTTCTTTGAGAGGATAAATAAAATTGACAAACCATTAGCCAGACTCATCAAGAAACAAAGGGAGAAAAATCAAATCTATAAAATTATAAATTAAAATGGCGAGATCACAATGGACAACACAGAAATACAAAGGATCATAAGAGACTACTATCAACAATTATATGCCAATAAAATGGACAACTTGGAAGAAATGCACAAATTCTTAGAAAAGTGCAACTTTTCATAACTGAACCAGGAAGAAGTAGAAAATCTTAAGGGACCCATCACAAGCACAGAAATTGAAACAGTAATCAGAAATCTTCCAGCAAACAAAAGCCCAGGACCAGATGGCTTCACAGCTGAATTCGACCAAAAATTGAGAGAAGAGCTAACACCTATCCTACTCAAAGTCTTGCAGAAAATTTCAGAGGAAAGTGAACTTCCAAACTCATTGTATGAGGCCACCATCACCCTAATACCAAAACCTGACAAAGATGCCACAAAAAAAGAAAACTACAGGCCAATATCACTGATGAACATAGATGCAAAAATCCTTAACAAAATTCTAGCAATCAGAATCTAACAACATATTTAAAAGATCATACATCATGACCAAGTGGGCTTTATCCCAGGGATGCAAGGATTCTTCAATATCCACAAATTAATCAATGCAATACACCACATTAACAAGTTGAAAAATAAAATCATATGATTATCTCAATAGATGCAAATTTGACAAAAATTTGACAAAATTCAACATCCATTTATGATAAACCCCCGCAGAAAGCAGGAATAGAAGGAACATAACTAAACATAATAAAAGCTATATATGACAAACCCACTGGAGAAGGAAATGGTAACCCACTCCAGTACTCTTGTCTGGAAACGCCATGGACGGAGGAATCTGGTAGGCTACAGTCCATGGGGTCCCGAAGAGTCAGACACGACTGATCGACTTCACTTTCACTTTTCATTTTCATGCACTGGAGAAGGAAAAGGAAACCCACTCCATTGTTCTTGCTTGGAGAGTCCCAGGGATGGGGGAGCCTGGTGGGCTGCAGTCTATGGGGTCGCACAGAGTCAGACCCAACTGAAGCAACTTAGCAGCAGCAGTAGCAGCAGCAACAGCATGACAAACCCATAGGAAACATTATCCTCAGTGGTGAAAAATTGAAAGCATTCCCCCTAAAGTCAGGAACAAGACAAGGATGCCCACTCTCACCACTACTATTCAACATAGTTTTGGCCACAGCAATCAGAGCAGATAAATAAAAGGAATCCAAATTGGAAAAGAAGAAGTAAAATTCTCACTCTTTGCAGATGACTTGATCCTCTACATAGAAACCCTAAAGATTCCACCAGAAAATTACTAGAGCTAATCAATGAATATAGTAAATTTGCAGGATATAAAATCAACACACAGAAATCCCTTGAATTACTATACACAAATAATGAGAAAACAGAAAGAGAAATTAAGGAAACAATTCCATTCACCATTGCAACGAAAAGAATAAAATACTTAGGAATATATCTACCTAAAGAAACAAAATACCTATATATAGAAAGCTATAAAACACTAGTCAAAGAAATCAAAGAGGACACTAATAAATGCAGAAATATACCATGCTCATGGATTGGCAGAATCAATATAGTGAAAATAAGTATACTACCCAAAGCAATCTATAGATTCAGTGCAATCCCTATCAAGCTACCAATGGTATTTCTCACAGAACTAGAGCAAACAATTTCACAATTTCTACGGAAATACAAAAAACTTCGAATAGCCAAAGCAGTCTTGAGAAAGAAGAATGAAACGGGAGGAATCAACCTGCCTGACTTCAGGCTCTACTACAAAGCCACAGTCATCAAGACAGTATGGTACTGGCACAAAGACAGAAATATTGATCAATAAAATAAAATAGAAAGCCCAGAGATAAATCCACACACCTATGGACACCTTATCTTTGACAAAGGAGGCAAGAATATACAGTGGAGAAAAGACAATCTCTTTAACAAGTGGTGCTGGGAAAACTGGTCAACCACTTGTAAAAGAATGAAACTAGAACACTTGCTAACACCATACACAAAAATAAACTCAAAATGGATTAAAGATTTAAACAAAGACCTGAAACTATAAAACTCCTAGAGGAGAACATAGGCAAAACATTCTCCGACATATATCACAGCAGGATCCTCTATGACCCACCTCCCAGAATATTGGAAATAAAAGCAAAAATAAACAAATGGGACCTAATTAAAATTAAAAGCTTCTGCACAACAAAGGAAACTATAAGCAAGGTGAAAAGACAGCCTTCAAAATGGGAGAAAATAATAGCAAATGAAGCAACTGACAAAGAATTAATCTCAAATATATAGAATCAACTCCTGCAGCTCAATTCCAGAAAAATATATGACCCAATCTAAAAATGGGCCAAAGAACTAAACAGACATTTCTCCAAAGAAGACATACAGATGGCTAACAAACACATGAAAATATGCTCAAAATCACTCATTATCAGAGAAATGCAAATCAAAACCACAATGAGGTACCATTTCACGCCAGTCAGAATGGCTGTGATCCAAAAGTCTACAAGCAATAAATGCTGGAGAGGGTGTGGAGAAAAGGGAACCCTTTTACTCTGTTGGTGGGAATGCAAACTAGTACAGCCACTATGGAGAACAGTGTGGAGATTCCTTAAAAAACTGGAAATAGAATTGCCATACGATCCAGCAATCCCACTGCTGGGCATACACACCGAGGAAACCAGAATTAAAAGAGACACGTGTACTCAATGTTCATCGCAGCACTGTTTATACTAGCCAGGACATGAAAGTAACCTAGGTGCTCATTAGCAAACGAATGGATAAGAAAGCTGTGGTATATGTACCACATATATGTAAAAATATATGTAAATGTAAAAATATACGTAAATGTAAAGCAAATATTTTAAATCAGTTCTAATGAGGTGGATGAAAGTGGAGCCTATTATGTTGAGCATCTTTTCATGTGTTTGTTAGCCATCTGTATGTCTTCTTTGGAGAAATGTCTATTTAGATCTTTGGCCCATTTTTTGATTGGGTCATTTATTTTTCTGGAGTTGAGCTGTAGGAGTTGCTTGTATATTTTTGAGATTAGTTGTTTGTCGGTTGCTTCATTTGCTATTATTTTCTCCCATTCTGAAGGCTGTCTTTTCACCTTGCTAATAGTTTCCTTTGATGTGCAGAAGCTTTTAAGTTTAATTAGGTCTCATTTGTTTATTTTTGCTTTTATTTCCAATATTCTGGGAGGTGGGTCATAGAGGATGCTGCTGTGATATATGTCAGAGAGTGTTTTGCCTATGTTCTCCTCTAGGAGTTTTATAGTTTCTGGTCTTACGTTGAGATCTTTAATCCATTTTGAGTTTATTTTTGTATATGGTGTTAGAAAGTGTTCTAGTTTCATTCTTTTTACAGGTGGTTGACCAGATTTCCCAGCACCACTTGTTAAAGAGATTGTCTTTAATCCATTGTATATTCTTGCCTCCTTTGTCAAAGATAAGGTGTCCATATGTGCGTGGATTTATCTCTGGGCTTTCTATTTTGTTCCATTGATCTATATTTCTGTCTTTGTGCCAGTACCACACTGTCTTGATAACTGTGGCTTTGTAGTAGAGCCTGAAGTCAGGTAGGTTGATTCCTCCAGTTCCATTTTTCTTTCTCAAGATCGCTTTGGCTATTCGAGGTTTTTTGTATTTCCATACAAATTGTGAAATTATTTGTTCTAGCTCTGTGAAGAATACTGTTGGTAGCTTGATAGGGATTGCATTGAATCTATAAATTGCTTTGGGTAGTATACTCATTTTCACTATATTGATTCTTCCAATCCATGAACATGGTATATTTCTCCATCTATTAGTGTCCACTTTGATTTCTTTCACCAGTGTTTTATAGTTTTCTATATATAGGTCTTTAGTTTCTTTAGGTAGGTATATTCCTAAGTATTTTATTCTTTCCGTTGCAATGGTGAATGGAATTGTTTCCTTAATTTCTCTTTCTGTTTTCTCATTATTAGTGTATAGGAATGCAAGGGATTTCTGTGTGTTGATTTTATATCCTGCAACTTTACTATAATCATTGATTAGTTCTAGTAATTTTCTGGTGGAGTCTTTAGGGTTTTCTATGTAGAGGATCGTGTCATCTGCAAATAGTGAGAGTTTTACTTCTTCTTTTCCAATTTGGATTCCTTTTATTTCTTTTTCTGCTCTGATTGCTGTGGCCAAAACTTCCAAAACTATGTTGAATAGTAATGGTGAAAGTGGGCACCCTTGTCTTGTTCCTGACTTTAGAGGAAATGCTTTCAATTTTTCACCATTGAGGATAATGTTTGCTGTGGGTTTGTCATATATAGCTTTTATTATGTTGAGGTATGTTCCTTCTATTCCTGCTTTCTGGAGAGTTTTATCATAAATGGATGTTGAATTTTGTCAAAGGCTTTCTCTGCATCTATTGAGATAATCATATGGTTTTTGTTTTCAATTTGTTAATGTGGTGTATTACATTGATTGATTTGCGGATATTGAAGAATCCTTGCATCTCTGGGATAAAGCCCACTTGGTCATGGTGTATGATCTTTTAATGTGTTGTTGGATTCTGATTGCTAGAATTTTGTTTAGGATTTTTGCATCTATGTTCATCAGTGATATTGGCCTGTAGTTTTCTTTTTTGTGGGATCTTTGTCAGGTTTTGGTATTAGGGTGATGGTGGCCTCATAGAATGAGTTTGGAAGTTTACCTTCCTCTGCAATTTTCTGGAAGAGTTTGAGCAGGATAGGTGTTAGCTCTTCTCTAAATTTTTGGTAGAATTCAGCTGTGAAGCCGTCTGGACCTGGGCTTTTGTTTGCTGGAAGATTTTTGATTACAGTTTCAATTTCCGTGCTTGTGATGGGTCTGTTAAGGTTTTCTATTTCTTCCTGGTCGAGTTTTGGAAAGTTGTACTTTTCTAAAATTTTGTCCATTTTATTGGCATATAATTGTTGATAGTAGTCTCTTATGATCCTTTGTATTTCTGTGTTGTCTGTTGTGATCTCTCCATTTTCGTTTCTAATTTTATTGATTTGATTTTTCTCCCTTTGTTTCTTGATGAGTCTGGCTAATGGCTTATCAATTTTATTTATCCTTTCAAAGAACCAGCTTTTGGCTTTAAGAGTGAAGTAAGCCAGAAAGAAAAACACCAATACAGTGTACTAATACATATATATCGAATTTAGAAAGATGGTGACGATAACCCTGTATGCGAGACAGCGAAAGATACACGGATGTATAGAACAGTCTTACGGACTCCGTGGGAGAGGGCAAGGGTGGGATTATTTGGAAGAATGGCTTCAAAACATGTGTATTATCATATGGGAAATGAATCGCCAGTCCAGGTTTGAAGCATGATACAGGATTCTTGGGGCTGGTTCACTGGGATGACCCAGAGGTGTGGGATGGGGAGGGATGTGGGAGGGGGGTTCAGGATGGGGAACACATGTACACCCGTGGTGAATTCATGTCAATGTATGGCAAAACCAATATAATATTATAAAGTAATTAGCCTCCAATTAAAATAAATAAATAAATAAAAACCCTTAATATTAAAAAAGCAAAGATCACAGCAGCTGGTCCCATCGCTTCATGTCAAATAGATGAGAAACAATGGAACAGTGACAGACTTTATTTTCTTGGGCTCCAAAATTACTGTGGATGGTGACTGCAGCCATTAGATTAAAAGACACTTGCTCCTTGGAATAAAGGCAATGACAAACCTAGACAAAACATTAAAATGCAGAGACATTACTTTACCAACAAAGGTCCGTATAGTCAAACCTTTGATTTTTACAGTAGCCTCGTACGGATTTGAGAGCTGGACAATAAAAAAGGCTAAGCGCCAAGGAATTGATGCCTTTGAACTGTGGGGCTGGAGAAGACTGTGGTGCTGGAGAGTCCCTTGGACTGCAAGGAGATAAAACCAATTAATCCTAAAGGAAATAAATCCTGAATATTCATTGGAAGGACTGATGCTGAAGCTGAAGCTCCAATACTTTGGCCACCTAATGGGAAGAGCTGACTCATTGAAAAAGACCCTGATTCTGGGAAATATTGAAGGCAGGAGGAGAAGGGAATGACAGAGGATGAGATGGTTGGATGGCATCACTGACTCAATGGACATGAGTTTGAGGAAAATCCAGTAAGTGTTGAGGGGCAAGGAAGCCTGACGTCCATGGGGTTTCAGAGATTTGGATACATCTGAGGGACTGAAAAACAACAATGATGTGTTTAGTTGCTCAGTAGTGTCCAACTCTTTGAGACCCCACGGATTGTAGCCCGCCAGGCTCCTCTGTCCATGGGGATTCTCCAGGCAACAATACTGGAGTGGGTTCCCATGTCTTCCTCCAGGGGATCTTCCCAAACCTGGGATTGAACCCAGGTCTCCCACATTGCAGGTGGATTCTTTACTGTCTGAGCCACCAGGGGATCCCTAACAACAATGATAGTTCTTTTTTAAGCATTATAAAGAACTTCCATACTGTATCCCATACTGGCTGCATCATTTTACATTCCTATGAAATTTGTGCAAGTGTTGCAATTTCTCTACATCCTGTCCAATACTTTTTTTTTTCTTCTCATAAGAGCCATCCTAACAGTTGTAAGGTGATATCTCATTATGGGTTTGACTTGCATAAATAGTGATGTGAGCACATTTTCATGTGCTTATTGGCCATTTAGTTATCTTCTTTGGATGAACATCTATTCCTATAATTTACCCAGTTTTTAAATTGAGCTGTTTGTCTTGTTTCCTCTTGAATTATAAGAGTTCATTCTGTTCTCTTCATACTAACCTCACATGAGATATATAATCAGGAAATATTTTCTCTTATTCTGTAGATTTTTTTTTTATCAAAAGTTCTGATTTTGAGTAAGTGCAAATTCTCAAATTGTGAATTGCCAAAATCCATTGGATCATCAAAAAAACAAGAGTTCCAGAAAAATATCTACTTCTGCTTTATTGACTATGCCAAAGCCTTTGACTGTATAGATCACAACAAACTGGAAACTGCTTAAAGAGATGGGAATACCAGACCACCTGATCTGCCTCCTGAGAAATCTGTATACAGGTCAAGAGCAACAGTTAAAACTGGACATGAAACAACAGACTGGTTCAAAACTGGGAAAGGAGTACGTCAAGGCTGTATATTGTCACCCTGCTTATTTAATTTATGTGCAGAATACATTATGCAAAATGCCAGGCTGGATGAAGCACAAGCTGGAATTAAGATTACTGGGAGAAATATCAATAACCTCAGATATGTAGATGACACCACCCTTATAGCAGACAGTGAAGAAGAACTAAAAAGCCTCTTGATGCAAGTGAAAGAGGAGCATGAATACGTTGGCTTAAAACTCAACATTCATAAAACTAAGATCATGGCATCTGGTCTCATCACTCCATGGCAAATAGATGGGAAACAATGGAAACAGTGACAGACTTTATTTTGGGGGGCTGCAAAATCTGTGCAGATGGTGACTGCAGCCATGAAATTAAAAGACACTTGCTCCTTGGAAGAAAAGTTATGACCAACCTAGACAGCATAATAAAAAGCAGAGATATTACTTTGCCAACAAATGTCCATCTAGTCCAGGCTATCTATGGTTTTTCCAGTAGTCATGTATGGATGTGATTGTTTGACTATAAAGAAGACTGAGCACTGAAGAATTGATGCTTTTGAACTGTGTTGTTGGAGAAGACTCTTGAGAGTCCCTTGGTCTGCAAGGAGATCAAACCAGTCAATCCTAAAGGAAACCAGTCCTGAATATTCATTGGCAGGAGAGCTGCTGAAGCTCCAATACTTTGGCCACCTGATGCAAAGAACTGACTCACTGGAAAAGACCCTGATGCTGGGAAAGACTGAAGGCAGGAGGACAAGTGGACAACAGAGGATGAGATGGTTCGATGGCATCACCGACTCAATGAACATGAGTTTAAGCAAGCTCTGGGAGTTGGTGACTGGCAGGGAAGCCTGGCATGCTGCAGACCATGGCGTCACAAAGAGTCAGGCATGACTGGATGACTGAACTGGACTGAAATTCTCAATCTGTTATAGGTCTTGAGTTTTATATTTTAGCTAATATATCTTTGGCTAACCCCTCATCTTGAAGATTTACGCTTATTTTTCTAAGAGTTTTCTAACTTTACTCTTAATTTTAGGTAGGTGGCTCACTTTAGGTTAATTTTTGCATTGTGTTTGGTGTGAGGTAGAAGTCCAAAGCCATTCTTTTGAGAGCCATCCTTATATCCAATTGGCCTATTACCATATGTGAAAACAAATTCTTTCTCCATTTAATTGTCTTAGTGCCCTTTCAAAATATCAATTGACATAATGATGTGAGTTTATTTCTGGATTCTCTCTTCTATTTTATTGATCTATGTGTCTGTCTATTCTTATGCCAATACCACATAATATTGATTTAATCTAGCTCTGTATTAAGCTTTAAAATTGGTTAAATATGAGTCTGCAAATTTTGTTATTTTTTAAAAGATTATTTTGGCTATTTTGAGTACCTTGCGTTTTCATATGATTTTTAATTTATCATTTTCTGCAAAGAGGCCAACTGGAATTTTGATAGAAAATGCTTTGAATCTATAGCTCAATTTGAGGAATATTACTATCCTAAAAATATTGTCATCCAAACCATAAACATAACTCTCTTTCCATTATTTACATACTATCATATATATTTATAATAATATACAAATATATTTATCAGTATGTAAGTCTTGCATTTCTGTTATATTTATTCTCAAGTGTTTTATTGATTTTGTTGGTATTATAAATGGGATTATTTTCATTTCTTTTTCATATTGTTCATTACTGGTGTATAACAACTCAACTGATTTTGTATATTGATTGTATATTCTGCAACCTTGCTGACCTTATTTATTATATTTAATACCTATATTTTGGACTCCTTGGGATTTTTTTTATATATAACATCACATCATCTGTGAACAGAGACAGTTTTACTTCTTCCTTTCCAATTTGGATGCCTTTGGTTTGTTTTTCTTGTCTAAGTGCTCTGGTTAGAATTTCCAGTATTATATTTAATAAAAGTGGCAAAAATCTAGCATCTTTGATTTTTTTCTAATCTTAGTGAGAAAATTTTTATTCTTTCACCATTGAGTATGATGTTAACAGGTTTTACATAGCTGTCCTTTATCATGTTAAAGAGTTTCCCTTCTATCCTAGTTTTTTCAGTGATTTTACTTTGAAAGGGTATTGTATTTTGTAAAATGCTTTTGTAACATATGTTGAGATGATCATGTGGTTTGTCCTTTTTTCTATTTAAATGATAAATTAATTTGATTTTTCAAATATTGAAAATATTCAAATATTTTCAAATATATTGAAACAACTTTATATTCCTGGGGCAAGTTCTACTTGGTTGTGATATATAAATCCTCTTTATATGTTGCTAGATTAGATTCACTAGTATTTTTGAAAGGTTTTTGCATGTGTATTCAAGAAGGATCGGTTCAGTTCAGTCGCTCAGTTGTGTCCGACTGTTTGGCACCCCATGAATCACAGCATGCCAGGCCTCCTTGTCCATCACCAACTCCCAGAGTTCACTCAAACTCATGTCTAGCCAAGGCTATGGTTTTTCCAGTGGTCATGAATGGATGTGAGAATTGGACTGTCAAGAAAGCTGAGTGCTGAAGAATTGATGCTTTTTAACTGTGGTGTTGGAGAAGACTCTTGAGAGTCCCTTTGACTGCAAGAAGATCCAACCAGTCCATCCTAAAGCAGATCAGTCCTAGGTGTTCATTGGAGGGACTGATGCTGAAGTTGAAACTCCAGTACTTTGGCCACCTCATGCGAAGCGTTGATTCATTGGAAAAGACCCTGATGCTGGGAAGGATTGGGGGCAGGAGGAGAAGGGGACGACAGAGGATGAGATGGCTGGATGGCATCTCCGACTCGATGGATAGTGGTCTGTAGATTCCTTTTCCTGTGATCCTTATTTCTGTTTAGTGTCAGGGTATTATTGGCCTCATAAAATAAATTATGGAGTGTTTTTCTTCTATTCTTAAGGAATGTTTGTGGAAAATGGGTGTTAATTCTTCCCTAAATGATTGGCAAAATTCAACAGTGAAGCTATCTACTCCTGTAATTTTCTTTGTTGAAAGGTTTAGAAATACTGATTCACTCTGTTATTATACTTCTCACATTTTCCATTATTTTGAATCAATTTTGGTAGTTTGTATGTTTCTAGGAACTTGTCCATTTCATTTATGTCATCAAATTTGTTAGTATACAATTATTCATATTGTTCCTTATAATACTTTTTATTTCTGTAAGGTCAGCAGTAATGTTTGCTATTTCATTCCCAATTTTAGTAACTTGCATCCTATATATTTTTTTCTTGGTCAGTCTAGCTGCAGGTTTGTCAGTTTTGTAGATCTAGTCAAAGAACTAACTTTTGGTTTCATTGATTTTCCAATATTATTTTTCTATTACTGAATTCATTAATGTTTGCTCTAGTGATTTTTATTTTCTTCCTTGTGGTTACTTTGGGTTTAGATTGCCTTTTATTTTAAGTTCCTTAATGTTAAAAGATAGAACAGTACTTTGAGATTTACAAAAAATACAGTTATTTTCAGCTATAAATTTCTTTCTGAGAACAACTTTTGTTGTATCATGTAGGTTTTGGTATGTTGTGAAGGAGGTAAGAACATATAATGGAGAAAAGATAATTTGTTCATTAAGTGATACTGGGAAAAGTGGACAGTTACATGTTAAAAAAAATGAAATTAGAACATTCTCTGACACCACATACAAAATTAAAAAGTGGAATAAAACCTTAATGTGAGACTCGAAGCCATAAAACTCCTAGAAGGGAACATAGGCAGAACACTTTTATATAAGTCATAGCAGTACTTTTTTTTGCATCTGTCTCCTTAGACAAAGGAAACAAAAGCAAAAATGAACAAATGGGACCTAACTAAACTTAAAAGTTTTTGCACAGCAAAGGAAATTATCAACAATACTGAAAGGCAACATACTGAATGAGAAAAGATGTTTGCAAATCATGTGACAAAAAAGGGGTTAACATATATAATCAGCTCACAAAACAATATAAAAAAAATAAACCCAAACAAACAACCCAATTAAAAAATAGGCAAAAGATCTAAATAGTAATTTTTCAGAAGAAGACATACTGTTGGCCATGGGCACATGAAAGTATATTCAACATCACTAATCATCAGAGAAACACAAATCAAAACCACAATGACTCAAATGTATTCCTTTTTATGGCTGAGTAATTTTCAATTGTGTATATATACCACAACTTCTTTATCCACTCATCTGTCAATGAACATCTAGGTTGCTTCCATGTTCTCAGTTCAGTTCAGTCGCTCAGTTGTGTCCGACTCTTTGAGACCCCATGAATCGCAGCACGCCAGGCCTCCCTGTCCATCACCAACTCCGAGTTCACTCAAACTCACATCCATCAAGTCAGTGATGCCATCCAGCCATCTCATCCTTTGTCGTCCCCATCTCCTCTTGCCCCCAATCCCTCCCAGCATCGAAGTCTTTTCCAATGAGACAACTCTTCACATGAGGTAGCCAAAGTACTGGAGTTTCAGCTTTAGCATCATTCCTTCCATGTTCTAGCTATTGTAAATAGTGCTGCAATGAACAATGGGATACATGTGTCTCTTTCAATTTTGGTTTCCTCAGGGTTTATGCCTAGAAGTGGGGTTGCTGGGTCATATGGTGGTTTTATTCCTAGTTTTTTTTTTTTTTTTTTTTAAGGAATCTCCATACTGAGGTGGATGAACCTAGAACCTATTATTCAGAGTGAAGTGAGTCAGAAAGAGAAAGATAAATACTGTATTCTAACACTTATATACAGAACCTAGAAAAATGGTACTGAAGAATTTACTTACAGGGCAACAGTGGAGAAGCAGACATAGAGAATAGACTTATGGACATGGGGAGAGGGGAGGAGAGGGTGAGATGTATGGAAAGAATAACATGGAAACTTACATAACCATATGTAAAATAGATAGCCAATGGGAATTTGCTGTATGGTTCAGGAAACTCAAACAGGGGCTCAGTATCAACCTAGAGGGGCGGGATGGGGAGGGACATGGGAGAGAACTTCAAAAGGAGGTGATATATGTATACCTATGGCTGATTCATGTTGAGGTTTGACAGAAAACAGCAAAATTCTGTAAAGCAATTATCCTTCAATGAAAAATAAATAAATTAAACAAACAAACAAACCCACAATGAGCCATCACCTCACACTTCTTAGAATGAGTATCATTAAAAAGGCTACAAATAACAAATGTTGTCAAGGATGTGGTGAAAAGGGAATCCTAATGCACAATTAGTGAGAATGAAAATTGGTGCAGCCACCATGGAAAACAGTATGAAGGGTCTACAAAAAACTAAAATTATAACTCCCATATAATCCAGCAATTCTACCTCATATGATTTAACAATATCTAAAGAAAACAAAAACACTAATTTGAAAAGATACATACACCTTAATGTTCATAGCAACATTACTTACAATTTCCATGATATAGAAACAACCTAAGCTACCATCAAGCTCTTTATGTTTTTGATGTAAAGTGTATGCTTTATAGACAGCATATTGTTGGATCTTATTTTTAAATACAGTTTTATAATAATCTTTTCTTTGCCTTATGGTTGGATTGTTTAATCTATTCTACTTAATGTTATTATTGTTACAGTTGAATTTTGATACTATTTTGCTTTTTGTTTTCTTACAGCTCATGAATATGTTTGTCTTGTGTTCCTTATTTACTATTTCTCTTTGTTTTGAATGGTTATTTTCTAGTATATCTTTCCCAATTGTTTTAAATAGTTTTGCAATATTTTTGAGAGTTTTCTTAGTGGTTGTTCCTGGGTTTCCAATATTTAGATTAATTTATCAAATCTACTTCAGATTTACTCTAACATACTGACTCGATGGACATGAGTCTGAGTGAACTCCGGGAGTTGGTGATAGACAGGGAGGCCTGGCGTGCTACGATCTATGGGGTCCTAAAGAGTTGGACACCATTGAGTGACTGAAAAAAAAAAAACCAAAACTTGTATTTTAATTTGGCTTTGCTATTTGTTAGCTTTTTTGTCTTAGGTAAGTCAATTTTTTCCTTATGCCTTTGAGTTAGCCTGTGATTTTTAAAAATTAATTAATTTATTTTAATTGGAGGTTAATTACTTTACAGTATTGTAGTGGTTTTTGCCATACATTAACATGAATCGACCATGGGTATACATGTGCCCCCCATTCTCAACCTTCCTCCCACCTCCCTCCTTTAAGGTCTCATACTGGCAGATCTAGATCCATAAATTTTTAAACCTGTGAGTAGGTTCATCAATACCATTAAAAAGTAATGGGTACATCATTAAAAAGAAGCACTGAAGCATATATATTACCATATGTAAAATAGATAGCCAGTGGGAATTTGCTATATGACTTGGGGTGTTCAAACCCGGTGCTCTGTGAATGACAACCTAGAGGGTGGGATGGGGTGAGACATGGGAAGGAGGTTCAAGAGGGAGGGGATATATATATATATATATATATATACCTATGGCTGATGCATGTTGATATATGACAGAAACCAATATTGTAAAACAATTATCCTCCTATTAAAAATAAATGAATTTTAAAAAGAAAATTTTAAACCTTAGAAAGATTAAAAAACCATACATTCTATTAGTGGAATTTGTCAGCTTTTGGTGATCAATTTGCATTACAAAACATACATCCTTATGCTTGCTCATGAACAATATATTTGGAGCAGAGTTGTAAGTGCTCTATCAAAAAAATATGTGATTATGATTATTAGCCTGAAAATTGGCAGAATTACTGGAAGAATTACTAGATGTATGGCTTTGGGTAAGTCTCTTAACCTTTCTGCGCCTAATTTTTAAGTATAAAGGAAGAATAATAACTGTAACTGCAACATGGCATTGTTGTGCAGATTATGTAATTAGGTAAATGAATATGGGAAAAGCATTTAGAATATTACCAGGGGTATAGTAATGTTCAAGAATAGTTTTCTATTGTTATTATCATTATTATTATTACCCTGACGTTTTTCTAACCCATACTGAGTATTCAAGGCTTCTGGGTGCTTTACAAAGCTCACTGGTTAAAACGTTCCTTTTCTTCAACCATCAATCCTGCCTATAGCAATGGAACCTTGCTATCATCTAAGCCTTTTCAGTTAAATGAGAAGGAAATCCTAGTTGCCAGAGCAAGTGGTAAGAGGTCATGGTGCTCCAGTGTGAAGGATGAGCTAAAAAATCTTCTAGGGACTATGACTGAAAGAAATATTTTCTGCTTTTTCAGTCATGTAGTGTCCAGTGTTAGGAACTGGTCTGGAACTTAACCAGTGGTCCTTTCCTCCCACTGAAGCAAAAAAGACTGTATTAAGAAGAAAGTCTGTAAGATTCAGGATCTTGCCTTTGTTTTATTAAAGGTTTCAAGGTATTTGTTAAGTAATGCAAAATAAGTAATTAAATGACCTCTCTTCTTGGAACACTGCCCAGGTTTATAAAGGCACTTTGTTCATTTAGAGAACTTAAGAGTCATCAAAATTGTTAGTGGGACCCTAAGCCATAGGCATAGTAAAAATCCTTTGGTTACATCTGTACTGTTTCTAAGGAAACTAGCATAGTTTTGAGTCTTAGAATTTGGGATGAATTCAACCAGTCGTTTGATATTGTTGGCAGAAAAAAAAAGGGGGATTTGGGTTTGAGATATTTAGATCTTAAGCATCTGACTGTTCTTTCCCTAGTGTGTAAATTCCCAGTTGGAAGTTTGTCATATTTTGTCACTCTCTATTCAGTTAAAATGAAATTTACACCCTCCCAGGTAGTTCTGAAAGCACTTTTTTCAGCTGCATATTCATCCCTTACCTCCCAGTAGCAAAGACATCAGCAACTCAATGAAGGCATTTTTAAAAGGACATTTTGGGTTAAGTTGTGTGGGCTATAAACTGGTTGTTTGGAAAACACCTTGGAAAGCTTTAATTTTCTCCCTTCCACCTTACAAATATTAGAGAAAGCAGAACCAGAATGTTCACAGTGAGGATTTTGAGATGCAAGCCAAAGGAGATGGTAGTGGATAAGCTTTAATACTTTCTTGTTAATAGGACTTTTTATTTATATGTTTGTACCCTTTGTTGTAAAATTACACCTTGATGTGGACTTGTTTGTAAAGGATGAAATGACACAGGTTTTCAGCTAATGAGTAAAATAAGACAAAATAAAATAAAAGAAATGTTGCTACTCTACTTAAGAGTTTTTGAGAACATTATTAATATTAATTTTGAATTAAGCAGATATAGACCCTATCATCTTAGAGTTTGCAGTTGGGAGAGACTGACAATCAACTTATCATATAAGTAAAAAAAAATTGCCACATCTTATAAACTTATACCTGTGATGAATACACTGAACCAAAGATCCATAATGCTGTAAGAACATATAATAAGTGTATGTAACCTGAACTAGGGATAAGGAAAGGTTCCCTGAAGACATGATTACTGTCATAAATTCCAAAGGAGAAGTAGGAATTACCTTGGTGAAGGGGAAGCTAGAGAAAGGGAGAGTGTTACAGGCAAGGGGACTAATGTGTGGAAAGGGATATGGTGTGAAGGATAATATATCATTCTAGGAAGCTGAAGTAGGTCAGTTAGGCTAGAGTTCAGAGAAGAAGTGATGCAAGAAGGCCATGTGACCCAGTGAAATGGTAAATAATCTAGGAGTCATTTGTGAGATTAATCAGAAAGGTACTTGGGTACCTTAAGGAGAAATGAAGGCAGATGAGTTGAAAGACTGAGGAATATTGATCCAACGAGGAGAAAGACAATGAGCTGATCATACAGACAAATAGACAGTGACCATGACTAAAATTTCCTTGTGGCTCAGTTGGTAAAGAATCCGCCTGCAATGCAGGAGACCTGGGTTTGATCCCTGGGTTGGGAAGATCCCCTGGAGAAGGGAAGGGCTACCCACTCCAGTATTCTGGCCTGGGGAATTCCATGGACTATATAGTCCATGGGGTTGCAAAGAGTTGGACACGACTGAGTGACTTGCACTTTCACTTTTACTTTCTATGACTAAAATTTGACTTTAATCATTGTGGTTCACTGAGTTGCTACAATTGAGCCCTCTGGCAAAAAAGCTCTTATCATACTTTTTTTCTCCTCTTCACAAACCAGTTTCATTTTCCCCTCATCTCATTCTACACCTACTGCATCTGATCATTTATTATCTGGCCCCCTGAAAAGATTTTTCCTTGTTTTCTTGGCTTATTTAAACACTAATTTTCTATCAAAGTCCAGTTTGAATTCCACTTCTTCTGGGAAGCCCTTCTGGCCTTATCAATGGGATGTCATCTCCATCCTCTGATCCACTACAGAACTTACTCTCCATATAATGGGTTTAATATTTTTTTTTTGAAATTTCCTTTGGTATCTCACCCTTTCATGTGTCTTGTGTCCCCAGCTAGACTGTGAGGCACTGCAGGACAGTGACTATGTCTTTCTCTTGTAGTTTGATAAATATGCCAAGGACTGATCCAGGCTCAGAGTAGGTGAATGACCATTTGTGGAGACATAACCAATTCTGCAACTGACAGAAATAGACATACCTGAGATAAGTGGAGAGGGGAACAGAAGGAGCAGAGACTGGGAGTGGGGGAGAAGGAAAACAACAGAGAAAGTGCTTTTTAGAATCAGTCACAAATAATAAGGCTAGTATCACCTTCACACTTGCTTGCTCATCTTGACTCTTAGTGAAAAGTCACAATAGAGCTATAGAAAGAGGGAGAATTACTAAAGATGAAGCATGCCTTATTTGTGAGGAAGCTTAATTATATAGACCAAAGTTTTAAAGCAGTCAGAGAATCCCTCAGTTCTCCAGGAACACCACTCTGCCCAGAGTAAGTAAGCATCTTATCCCTGGCCCAAGAGTTTCATTCCAGAGAAGGGGGAGGGGTGGCTGCTGGTGGTAGCATTGGCAGTGAGTGGAGATAGAGGAGAGAAGGATGAAGGGAGCTGACAGAGGGGAAGAATTAGAGAGAAGTTACAGATGGGTGAATGAATTTCTGCAACAAATTCAAATGAAAGAGAGGGAGGAAAAAACAAAACAAAACAGTGTGAGCAACCAAGGTGGTAAACCTATGGGAAAAGAACTTGCCCAGGGGGAAGTAGGTATTCAGTTGAAGATAAGTTCCTATTATAAACAAATTGCATCTGTACTATTTATTTGGTTTTTAGCAAAACTCTAAAAAATCTCATGGTAACTAGATGTCCTTCCAGGAAGTTATTTAAGCAAAGTGTAGACCCTCCTTTTGCCACAGAACACTCTCTAGTACATGGAAGGTGGGTACTAAAGCTCTGGGACCCCAGCACATCTCCATCTGAGGGCACTTCACTGGTTTAAGTAAGTGAGTATAGTATTAAATTTCATTTTGTTGTGGTGGTAGGAGATTTAATTTTGCATAGGTAGGAGTGTATTTTGCATAGGAGTGTATTTATGGTACCAATCACTTTGCCTTTCTCTGTCCATATTATTATTAATATTATTATTGCAATTATTTTAAACAAGTTGGAACAAATATGGGCTGCTCAAAAGTGAAACACTCCTCCCAGTCTGGAGTTTCGTCTAATCCTCCTCATTAGAATTGTAAGGGATGGGGGAAGATAGCAGTCCTGCAGCAAAGACAGGCACACAGGCTTTCTCAGAGGATTTATTGCCCAGAGAAGACATTATTTTATATTGTGAAGTGGCACTTAAGCCGCCAGTTCTTGACTGTGAAAACTGCTTTTCCTGGGCAATGCTCTTTAAGGAAAAACTTCTTCAGTCCAGTGATTGGTGACTGAGGGAACCGTGGAGCACAGAGGATTGGGCGGGATCTTGGCTCCTAATAATGCCTTCTTATCCAATGAAAAGCATTTCCTATTGAGACCCCCAAGAGTTCCCCAGGCCCTCCGCTCAGGCCCGGACTTTGGGCCTTTTCTTGTGTCTCGGTTGTAAAGGCATGCCAGCTACAGCATTCGAGAGGGCCGTTCTTTAACAAAAGGAAAGAGATAAATGTAAATAAGCTCACATTTTCAGAAGGAGCAGTTTGCTGTAAGAAGCTTCAGCAGCCAGAGTCTGCTACTTTGGGCTGGGATAAACTTTCCCTGTAAAAAATAGTAATAGATCAAAATATGCACTTCTAAAGTGCGAGTTTCCCGTTTACATGTTTATTACCTAATTGTCTACAGGCATGAGCACACTCTGTCATCTAGCACACTCTTTCTTGGGGTAAGTCTCTTTGAGAAAGATTTGATTCGGGCGTTTGGGGGTGGGGGATGGCGTAACAAACTTCAGTGGAAGCACTGAGGCTTTGAGGGTTTGGGGAAAGAAATTAGATTTCAACTCTGAAGTGCTGAACAGGGATCTTCATGTTGAATGGTTACAAAAGAGGATTTCTATTGTTTTGGCAATAATACTGTTTTAGTGGAAGATATACAATATTTTCAGGCTTTTTCATGTTAACACAGTTGTCCTAAAAAGCTGATTTAAAATCACAGAGTAAAGCAATTTATAAATTTCTTTGGCTAGCTTTATATTTCTTTGGTTTGCAATTGATTGTGAGCTAATGTGGCTTCTATTATGATGAGGTTTCTTCTAGTAAAACTATACAGCAGCATGCCTTTGATGCCTAATTGATTTGTGGAGAATGTGACATTTGCTTTATTAAATAATTCATGAATAATCCATAAAGGAAGAAATAGTTTAATGGAAACTAATTCTGGCATAAATGGAATTTGCTCTTATATGTGAAATTAATTACCATTTTCCAAACAAATGCAATAATGTGACATTTAAAATTCTCTTCTTGTATATCCTGAATATTTTTAAGATTTTTCTTTTTACTTACATGATTTTGTTGAATTGATATTGTATTTTAGTTACTTTGTTTTAGGAAATTGAGCACTGTAATTTATTATTCCACTATGGAAAGGACCAGGCAAATTCTAAGATTAGAATATTTCAGAGCTTAGTTGGGTTGTTCACTTTGCCACCTTACCAAATTATACCAACTTTCTTTTTCCTTAGCTAATATGAAGAAGACAGCAATAATAACCTAAGCTCCAAATTATTCAGTGGCTTTGAAACATTTATTTTTCAGAACAGAATTTCAAATAACATATCTCATCGACATAGACTGTAAATTATTTTGCCTTGTCACAGATGAAATGTGCTCTTGCTGAAAAAGATGAGTTCAGCTAATACACTTGATGGCTGCTATACTCTAAAGCATCTCCTGCTAATCGGAGATGCAAATGAAAACCTTATTGGAACAAGCAGACCAGCCTTTCACAAAAGTTAAAAAGAGGACTAGGAATATGACTTACAGAGATAGGCTAAGTTTAGCTAAAGCTTAATTTATTCAATTCCATCTGACAGAAACTGTAATGAAAATTGTTGCCCTTACTGTGGTGTGGTCAAAGATAAATTGTGTAGTTGCCTTTTTTCTGTCTATATGGTCATTGTGTACTCTTGGCCTTTTTAAGGGAGAGGAGAAAGCTTAATGTACTTCTGAATATTAGTACTAAAAATTGGTAGCTTAATAGGAATTCACCTACCATTGGTTATCCAGTCCCACTTTTAGTAGATAAATGATTGGTTATTAGAGCAAAGCATAGGATAGGTAGTTTACTGATTCCTTATAGTTATGTTCTAAAGTATTTCAATAACCTTATATTTTGAGGAGAGAGGTGACTGGGGAACAGGTAGAATAGGTCAAGGATTAAGACCTAGACAATTAGAGCTGATATGAGCATGAGGAAAGAAGAGGAGGAAAATGAGGGTATCAGGGAGACTTTACCATATAAATGCCAGCTTGATCTGTGATTCTTAGGTTCTGATAAAAATTAATAATATTTACTTCTGGTGTTAAATCTAAACTATATATAGTAATGGATGTTGACTAGACTTACCTTGATGATCATTTCACAATGCATACAAATATCAATCAAATCATCATTATAATATATACTTTAAACTAATAACATGTCAATTATACCTCAATTAAAAATAAAATAAATTAGCAGTAGTTTTACTGAGTCTAATAAAAATTAATTCCCCTTATCTCAGACTTTGAGGGATTAAATTTTTTTTTTTTTTGCGGTGACAAATGGGAACAGGTGAAAACAACTGATAGGAGGGAATAGCCAGTAAAGTCACACTGCCATGA
Organism: Bos mutus; assembly: GCF_027580195.1. Classification (NCBI taxonomy): domain Eukaryota; kingdom Metazoa; phylum Chordata; class Mammalia; order Artiodactyla; family Bovidae; genus Bos; species Bos mutus. The sequence continues at coordinate 64,710,226 of NC_091646.1, read as the reverse complement.
CGCCAGTTGAAGGCTGCTAATAATCAAGGCAAAGATGGAGGAAAATGAGAAACCGAGGACCAGAAGGGGACTGTGACTTGGTCTCACAAAGTTAGCTAGTGATGGGGCTGGATGTGGCTACATTGAATTAATACCAAATATGAAAACTTCTAGGTATTTGAATTTCTTAGTTTTCTTTGATTCTAAACAAAAAGAAGTTTTTTATTTATAATCTGTGTCAATTGTGAAAGCCATAAAAGAAATGTTAATGGTTCTTTCTTTAAGATAAACCAATAAAATAATATTAATTTCTTTCCAGGAATACTGGTCTCTGGAGGAGTGTGAAAATCAATTCTCCTTAATGTTAAGGTGATCTCAAATATATTTAAAATTGTCTCATGATTTTATTTTTAAGTTTTGATTCCTTTAGATTAGAGAAAATTTATTTCCGGAGAGTTCAAGCATAGCAGTCTACTTTGTTTTGTTTAGGCCACCTTCAGAAGGGAGTGAAATGTGATGATAGTATAAGTTTGCCACTTTACAGGTAGTAACTGCTACTTGTAAGAATACTATTGCAGAATATTTCTGGTTCTATACAGTTATTTTAGGTAGAATTGTGATTTGAAGATGTTACAGACAAGCTATATTAGGTTGGCCTAGGACATTCTAGTAGAGGCAGTGGTAACTGTCAGTATGCTAATATCCAGTAATTGAAGATTTGCTCATATGACTACAGTTCAGAGAAGGAAGAAATCCAGCTGGACTAGGGATGCAGGTTAGAGACAAGGCAGTAAGGTATCCACATGTTGTTCCAGTCTTCTTTTCTCTTCCCCTATGAAGGCTTCTGCTCAATAGTAATAGTCATTGCCAGGGAAAAAGAAAGGAGAAAAACAACAACAACAAAACCCAAAGAACCAATACAACTTCAATCAAAATAAAGGAATCTCCTTTGTTCAATTATTTTTAATATAAAGTAATCTGAGTAAACTCCAGAAAATAGTGAAGGACAGGGGAGCCCGGCATGCTGTAGTCCATGGTGTCACAAAGAGTCAGACACATCTTAGTGACTGAATAACAACAACAAAAACAATTACCTTATAAAGTGGAAGAAGTATTTTATGCCTTTTGTCACTAGTTATCCTTAAATGATTATAAGTTACATAAACTCATGGACATTGTGTGTGTTAATATAACTAATAAAATATGACATAGAAGTAACAAGTTTCGAAAATAAAATGTTATCAGCAACTCTGTAATAATGAAACCAAAAGCATTTATATACCATTTTTAAATGTGTTGGCTCTCATTTACTCTGATTTATGTCATATAATTGGAGAAGGCAATGGCAACCCACTCCAGTACTCTTGCCTGGAAAATCCCATGGACAGAGGAGCCCAGTAGGCTGTAGTCCATGGCATTGCAAAGAGTCAGAACGACTGAGAGACTTCACTTTCACTTTTCATTTTCATGCATTGGAGAAGGAAATGGCAACCCACTCCAGTGTTCTTGCCTGGAGAATCCCGGGGATGGCGGAGCCTGGTGGGCTGCCATCTATGGGGTTGCACAGAGTCAGACACGACTGAAGCGACTTAGCAGCAGCAGCATATCATATAATCATTTTTTTTACCTTATGATTTTGGTATACATTTTATTGAAAAATTCTCTCCATGACATGCTATTGTGATCATTTCTATTTCACAGCATCCATTGGAGGAAATCTCTAACCACAGTACCTCCAGAAAGTTCATTGATCAACCAAGTCTTGGATAAAATTAGTGCCAGAATTTGGTTTGAACTAATGTGGTGAGTACCACTGTCCTGGTAATAACTCTCTCTAAAATTCTTAATTTTATTCTCCAACTTTTTTTCTAGCCAGTGTTTCCAGTTTATTACAGATTATACGATTTAAAAAATCCAGAATGTATGGAAGAGTTTCATTTGTTTATTGTAATCCAGGCAGATTTGGGGTGGAAAAATATTGATTCTTTGGTTTAAGCCTTCTCTGCCACTGGTATATACCTTTAGCAATGGGAGGCATGACTTTTGTTCACATTATCAGGATCAGTATTCAAGTATATCAGATGAATTGATATGCAAATTGGTAACTAATTTACTTGTTCAAATATGAGAAATAAATTCAGATTCCTAGCTGGCATTTATGAACCTCATAGGATTTGGAAATAGGTTCTTTTAAGAATACCTAAAAATTTCCTCAAAATGTCTGGGGCTTCTGCTAAGACCAGATATTAAGTTTCAAGACTCTAGACAATTTCATAATATTAGGTTGAACAATTTATCTACAGTTGTCTTACTCTATATCTTACTGATAAGGAAAATTCTGCTTTAGTAGGAATGATGAGGTCTTTGACCCCATCATGTTGAGCACTATATCACATTATTTTTCAAATGTTAGACTGTGTTTTCAGATGAAGGGTTAGTGAGAGACTAGAATAATTTTTTGGTGAAAAAAAATTAAGTTAATCACTAAGGATAGAACTGCTCAGATTAGGATATATGTCAATGTCCTGCTCATTTCAAATAAAGCAGGAGGACAAAACAGTCATAACAATCTTAGTGTGAACCAAATTTAACATAAAGAGATTTCTTCAAAAGGATATTTCTTAAATAAACAATAAATAAGGATAAAAAATAAATGAGGCTTATTAATCTAAACATTTGACACAGAGAGAGGCTTGTTTGAGATAAGACCTGATATAGATGAATTTCTCAGCTCAGTTATGGAGTGAAACATTTACCAATGGTTTCCTCCATATGTAATTTTATATGGCTAGATTGTGTTTTGAAAACTATTATGAAACAGTAACCAGTGCACAGAAACATCATTTGGAACCATGTGTTTGATTGTGACCTGTGCTTGTGACTTGGCCTAGAAGATTTCCTTAAGGAGTCTTCTCTGTTAGCAGCCACTCATCTGAGGAATGGCAATCTGGATATATTCCCTATTACTCCAGTGGGATAGTTTTAATCTATATTTTTGCAACATTTTTGTATTTTTTAGTTTGTGTCACTGCTAAATATTTATAGACAAAGACCCAATAAGTTTCAGCTTCCTCTGAAAACTATTGTGGCAGTGTTCCTAAGCTTCGACCAGAGTAGAAAGAGGAAATGACTCTGGGGATCAGAAGCACTCTGATCTGACCCAAGCTCATTAAAAAGGGAGCCAAGTAAGGAAAATTGAGTATTCTCTTCCTTTAAGGCCTTGTCTCCTTGAATTTTGGATTGTCTTCTGTAAGGAACAAAAGCAAGTCAGCCTTTCTGGGCTACTGGGAATATGCCAGAAATTAGACCCTTGTTTTCAATATATCATCTGAAAATTTAGCACTTAGTAAAGTGATTTAGATATTCATCTTTACAGGAAAAAAGGGCTAACTCTACTTCCTCCAGTAGCCCCAAAGACCCCAAGCATGTTATATTTCATTATCATTAGAAATTTTTTATAAAGGAAAAACATTGTGAACACTACTGTGAACTGTCTGAACTGGCTCCATATGTGTAGGTCAAAGTTAAAAAATTCATGAAGGTCAGATTTCTTTTTGGCTAACCTCCAGGTGACTTGCTTCCTGCTTGTTGTCACTGAAAATACATCCACTCAGCACTCTGAACCCCTAGGTGATTAATTTAGAATAATTGGCTGTAAAGGTCCTCACAAGATAATAGTCTAATGCTACTTGCAGTCAAAGATGTAATTAACTGTGTCAGTCTAATTTTTGTTTCTTCTTCATCTCATCTGAAGGTCAAGTGTTGGCCCTTTGCCTCCATTCAGTATACAGTATGTTAGCCATTTAGGAAAATCTAGTGGTTAAAAAAACACTGTTTATTTCAGCAGAAAGAAAGGAAAGCCAGTCAGAAAAGAGATCTTGTTTCTCTTTTTCATTGATTTTTTTCTTCAGAATTAGTTTTAAGAGTCAAATGCCTCTCTGAGTTTTTTTAACCATAGCTCAGTGGGAAGATATTCTTTTTGGTACACACTCCTGTATTTTCCTGTTATGATAAAAATGTGTAGTTAAGGTTGAAATTCAAGGGAAGATTTCTGAAGTAGAGTGTTAGGAGGTGTTAGGAGAAAGATGTGTTACTAATATGAAGTTCAGCATACCAAGAAAGACAGAGACATAGGTGTCCAGCTGTGCTAGATGAAGGGGAATGAAGAAACTCCTGTAATATTTCTTTGTGGTTAGGACTGAATGCTGGGCAAGCTCATAAAGCTACTCACAAACCCTATTGAATCTTCCTAGCCTCAGCTGTGAGGCTCAGAGGTAATGTTTATACAAGGAAGAGAAACTGTATAGCCAAGTTACAGAGCTAACCAATGTCTGAATCAGAAATAGAACTCCTTGCTTCCAGTGCTATGTTAAATCCCAGCACCACACCCTCTCTGCCAGACAGCAAAAGGTGCTGTGTGTTTGAGCAAGGGAAAGCTGTGAATAGGGCCTTAGTGACAGTTTTCCCATGCTCTCTCTTCAGGATTGGGACTCTAATGCTTTATTGTCTTTGGTCCTTTCTCTCCCACAGAATTTGGTTATGCAAAGCAGAAGAACAGAAGTGCCAGGCATTTGCAGACTGTTTGCTGTGGATATAGTATATATGTTCTGAGAGATATAAAACTGAATAGAAAACTGGGGAGCAAAGCTCAGCTATTTGAAACATGCCATTTTGGGAAGTACATAATAATACAGAGCCAGTGAGCTAGAAGTATACTCTGTAAGGGGATCACCAGTGGGCAGACTGGAGGGACTCTGAGCAAATATGGAAAGTCTTCTATTATGAAAGCATTTTCCAAATAAAATTTATTGACAGTACTTATTGTAGAAGGCAAATACAAGCAGATCATAGTGAGTGAGGATTGATTTTAATATTAGGGGTTTTTCAGTCCCATAATTTCTTTAGATTATGTGATTATGTTAGAGGGATATTTTTGACTATTTTGATTTCTTTCAGCAATAAAAAAAAAATAAAATAAAACTTCCAGACTAATGGGTAGCATGCTGGGTGTAAAATAGTATGTAATGTGGTTTAAGCAGTTGAGAAGTTGCCATTGTTTTCATTTCTGCCACCCCCTTGGTGAAGCAATCTGTAGAAATTTAGATTTACAGCTCTCAAAGTGAGGTTTGAACCACATTGACTGAGATTTCCCTGCCTTTTTGTTTTTCTTTTTCAGATTAGATTCATTGACCTTAAGCAGTCGTTGTGTACTGTTTTTTTTTTCTGAGAAAAATGGAAGAAGTCAGATGAAGCAAGGTAGAGAGGATGGAATTAGAGGAATTATCTTCCTAGCCCTTAATACAAATTAGATGGAAATAGTGACCTCTCTCCAGCAAGGTCTTCTTTTTTGTGTGTTTTATTCTTCCTTTTCTCTCAATTCTATTTTTCTTTCTCTGCTACTTTCTATGCTATCTTCTCTTCTGCTCTCCCCATCTATTTTTATTTCTTCCTTGTCTGGCTTTTTTTTCCTCCTGGACCTTACTCTGTCAAGATTCTTACTATACCCTGCTTTCATATATCAAGGTCACTTCTGGCAAAAGTTGAGCTGGCTTTTGAGTTGAGCCATTTCATATGAGATGAAATGGCCAAGAAGGAATATGATCTTACAGAAGTGTCAGACTCAGGGAAGACACACCATAAAGCTCATGAAATGAGAATTCAGAAACAGCACACTTCCAATTTTAACTTTAAACTTTAGCTATTAAAAATGCCAACACTTCCTTTGCACTCTGTTTTCTCCAAAGTCAGCTCTCATTGTAGGCACTACAGTGAGTGAATGTTTTTTTTTTTTTTTTTTACTCTCTCAAATCATGGTCTCTTCCTTCAGGCCAAACACTGGTTGAAGTGACTTAAGACCTCTATATCTCTGGCAGGTTCCTCCTGCCACTCCCTTTTCTGTTATATATGAGGCCCTGTGACCTGTTCCAGGAGTTGGAAAGAAAGAGTTACATAAGGGGGAATCAATTCAGAGAAATGGCTTTCACATTTTAAAATATAATCATGTGCAAACTCATTACTGGGTATGTCAGGAACAAAGACCACTTTCACTCCATATCCTCTTCATTGAAAAGAATTCATTCAGCTACAACTCATTCATAGTGCATTATAGAGCATTCAGAAGACAGCCTTCCAATGGCAGCTGTTGACCTAGGAGCATGTTAGTAAGATTTCTATATGTACCTTTGAACGATATTGGTTCAGATATCCAACAAAGATAATTAGTCAGTGACCTCCACACGTACAAGAATGGCTGTTCAACTCAATTCATTTGTATTTAGCCAGAAAAGGCTTTATTGACCTGGCCCATTTTAAAAGCTAAAAGCATGAATGTAACTCATGGAATGGGCAGTGGGAGAGGGAGTAGGACAATATCCAAGGCTCAGGGTATGGCATGAAAGAACCTTGATAAGGACCACAATCTAAAGGAGAGAAACACTGCAATTGTCATTTGAATTCTCTCTATATAAAGGCATTGTAATGGAGTGAAAAAAGTTTCAGCCAGAAGTTTTAATGCACTGAGGAATTCCTGTTCTCTGAACCTGTATTTTAGAAGAAAAGGTGAATCAACATTTTAATTCAGGAGTTTAGTTGTAACTTTTAAAAGAGGTTTTCCTGGAGGTCCCATATCCACCTTTAGTCTTGTGCAGTAGAACTAATACTCAACAATGAAGTTTAGTAATACCAGAGAGTAGACAATTTAATTTAGAGAAGCTTAATAATCCTCTGGTTAGGAATTTAAAAAGAACACCTGAATTCTGGTTCTTACTATGCCATTTACATGTTCTTCCAATTCTGACATTATTGTATTTCTAAATTATACAAGGCTCAGTTTCTGCTTCTGCAACATGGTGTTAAATTCCTGCCTTGCCTATCTTATGGTGTTCTTGTGGGAATCAAATAAAACATGTTTTAGAAGTTAAAAAATTATACAAATTTCCAAGTATTAGCATTGTTTTAACTATCAGAGCCTCCATATCCCTACCCCTGCTAGCCTAGGGCTCCCAAGGAACAAATACCTTATTCCTGTGAATTGCAATGCTACAGTATTTTGCTTACTGTCTTGAGTGTGGTCCCTCCTGTTCCCGCAAGATACTCTTGTAGTACCATTTAACATATGGTAGGTATTCAAAAGGTACTTGTTAAACTGAACTGAATGTGCATGTTATTTCCAGTCTGTGTGAACAGAATATCTTTTACTCCACAAAAATGGATGGAAGGTAGATCTGATGACTCATTTAATCTTATTTCCCATAGGAGGAAAACATTTCCTACCAGCCTTTAGTCTCAGAGTGCTGAACCCTGCAGTCTGCAGGCCTCCTGAATAAAAGTCCATGGGTGACAGAAGATTCATTGACTTCCAATTCCAAGATTTAAATTCAAACCTCAGACCCAGGTTGGGCAATGCTACTGCCAATAATACTTGCATTGTTGATGATTCCTTCAAGTATAATCTGAATGGTGCTGTCTACAGTGTTGTATTCATCCTGGGTTTGATAACCAACAGTGCATCTCTGTTCGTCTTCTGCTTCCGCATGAAAATGAGAAGTGAGACAGCTATTTTCATCACCAATCTGGCCCTCTCTGATTTGCTCTTTGTCTGCACTCTACCTTTCAAAATATTTTACAATTTCAACCGCCACTGGCCTTTTGGTGATACCCTCTGCAAGATCTCTGGGACTGCATTCCTAACCAACATCTATGGGAGCATGCTCTTCCTTACCTGTATTAGCGTGGATCGTTTCCTGGCCATTGTCTATCCCTTCCGATCCCGTACCATTAGGACCAGGAGGAATTCTGCCATTGTATGTGCTGGAGTCTGGATCCTAGTCCTCAGTGGTGGTATTTCAGCCTCTTTATTCTCCACCACTAATGTCAACAATGCAACCACCACCTGCTTTGAGGGCTTCTCCAAACGTGTATGGAAGACATATCTGTCCAAGATAACCATATTTATTGAAGTTGTTGGTTTTATCATTCCTTTGATACTGAATGTCTCTTGCTCTTCTGTGGTGCTAAAAACCCTCCGTAAGCCTGCTACATTGTCTCAAATTGGGACTAATAAGAAAAAAGTGCTGAAGATGATCACAGTGCATATGGCAGTCTTTGTGGTATGCTTTGTACCCTATAACTCTGTTCTCTTCCTGTATGCCCTGGTGCGCTCCCAAGCCATTACCAATTGCTTGTTGGAAAGATTTGCAAAGATTATGTATCCAATCACCTTGTGCCTTGCAACTCTAAACTGTTGCTTTGACCCTTTCATCTATTACTTCACCCTTGAGTCCTTTCAGAAGTCCTTCTATATCAATACCCATATCAAGATGGAGTCTCTGTTTAAGACTGAAACACCTCTGACCACAAAGCCTTCCCTTCCAGCTATTCAAGAGGAAGCTAGCGATCAAACAACACATAATGGTGGTGAATTAATGCTAGAATCCACCTTCTAGGTACAAGAAGTCCCTTTAGGTCCAGATATAGTTTCTTCTATGACTTTCCTATGCTTTGAATAAAAAATTTGAAGCTAATGATATTGAGAATAGATTAATGTACTGAATATAGTCAGATACATTTATTTGAATGTTTATTGTAATACATATATTGTTTTGTTCGATAATTATAGGTCACATCTAATTACAACAGCCAGAAGGAATTGCCAAACTCTTCTTCTGGGTTGGAAATTCATTGTACCACATTATATAAGTCAACAGTAGCCTTGACTTCAGTGATATAGAGTTTACTTAAAAACTTTGAAAAAATATATTTCCATTCCAATATTTGGTAATTAGTTTGGGCCTATAAATATAGAACAAATTCAGGTATTTTTTTTTTAAACAACCTTTTGTGTTACTACTGATATATACTAGTCTTTTTTTGCTTTTTGAATTGTCATTGAGTTTATTTTAGTACAAGAACATACTTTAGTTTAACATTATTAATAAAAAAGTATCAAATTTAAAAAGTTAGTAAAATGTATTGTATATATTTTAAAAGCAGAAACATAAATTGTGTTTGTATAAATATTGCTGGGAAGAAATGGAAAATTTCTGGATTTACATATTTGCAGTTACCAGCAGTGTCAGCTTTTAAAACTTTTCCTTTTTTATACTATATTAAATTTCTTATATGGAATGTCAAATCCAGAAAGCTGCTAAATATGTGCCCAAAACAGGGCAAAATGGAAAATCACATAAAACAACAAATGTTCATAAAAAACTAAGAGAAATTAACATTTTCTCTAAGAATTTTCAATTATTTTTCTTTTGGGAGACTAATTTTTATAAATATTCCATATGTGAAATTTTGAAGCTCAGTGCAACCATAAAGCTTCTGCATTTGTGCCCAGGTCAGAAGCAAATTGAAAAAAAAAAGGGACAAAAGTATAACAAAAATATAATAATAAAACAAAAAACTTTCTTAAAACTTGCATCAATCATTTTTTGAGGAGGGAGCAGAGATCTGTAAATTACTTATGCTTTCATATTAATTTTGGAGCACAATGTAGCCAGAGAGCTGCTGAATTTGTGCCCAGGTTTGGAGCATATTGAAAAAAAAAATACATAAACCAAACTAAACCAATGCAAACAAACAAACACACACAAAAAAGAAAACCTGTAAAACAATAAAAACCACAAAAATATTCCTAACACTTGCATTAATATTTTATTTATTATTTGAGTATATGTAAATTTTAAATTACTGTATTATTTGTATAAAATTTTAGAGTACAAGTAGAAATCCAGTACATTTGTGCCCAAGTCAGGACCTAATTGGAAAAAAATAAAAACAAAATAACTCCTTAGAAAACAATAACAACAACAACACACACACACACAAAACTTAGAACTTTTCTTTTCTGAGCATTTTTAAGACTTAAAAGATACTATAACTTTCTTAAGATGCTTTGAATTAAAATGCAACTAGGAAGTTACTAAACTGGCATCTACTTCAGGAGCAATTAAAATCAATATTTAAAAGTATATACAAAGAAACTTTTTGTAACTAATTTAAACAACAAAAGCAGCAAAAACATCTTTAGAATCTCTTACCATTGATTGAATGAAGTATAGATTTAAGAATATTAAAACCTTAAAACTTCTGAGCATGGTATAGCTTGAAAGATTTATGCTCAGGTAAGAAGTAGTGAAAATAAATATCCTGCATACATACTACAGACAAATACACACATAATTAAAGCACTGCAAAACAAAACCAAAATATTCTTAAAGTATGTTTTAATCAATTTTTAAAATTATTTAGAAATGTGATAATTTTAAAATGCTAAGACTTCTTAAGTAAAAATTTCAGAAACAACACATTTTGTAAGTTGCTGAACTTGCACCAGGGAGTGATTTAAAAAAGATTAAAAACCATAAAATATTGGCAAAAAATTAAAACTTTTAAAGCAATAAGCTAATTGTTAAAACTCTTATTAACCTTTGTCTTTCAGATATGTGAAGTTACTCAGTCGTGTCTGACTCTTTGTGATCCCATGGACTGTAGCCCACCAGGCTCCTCCATCCATGGAATTCTCTAGGCAAGAATACTGGAGTCGGTTGCCATTTCCTTCTCCAGGGGATCTTCCCGACCCAGGGATCGAACCCGGGTCTTCTGCATTGCAGGCAGACGCTTTACCATCTGAGCCACCAGGGAATCCCACATATATGTAGATTAAAAATACTAAAATTTTAAGATAAAAATTCATGAGCATAATGTAACTCTTAAAAACCGCTAAATCTGTGCCTGGACTAGGAACTGATTGAAAAAAAAGGCTAAAACAATAGAAAAATAATAAAACAGAATTCTTAAAATGGTATTACTTTTTCTTCACGATCTAAATTCCTAAAAATAATCAGGCATTATATTGTCTCATGAAAACAAGTTATAGATAGAATATGTAAGACATTAGATTAAGTTAGATGAAATTAGGTTAAGTTAGGTAAAGTTTGGTTGTTAGGTTATATTGTAAGATCAAATTAGTTATCAAAGTATGAATAATATTTTTGTTTCTTTTAGTATTCTTTATCTTCTGTTTCTTATAAATATAAACTATATGTGAACTTTTGTTTGTGCCCTTTACTCTCAAAATTATGAAATTTTAGGATTATTACACCAAACCATTTAATAGAATATATTAACCAAGTTGACATATATCAATAAACCAATTTCTTACTGTATAATTTCCATATTTAGTTTTGTTCACTTTTCCATATTTCAATTTATTTTAATTTCAAATTTTATAGTTAATATAGCTTGCTAATGATAAATTTTTTGTCATATTAACAATGTAACCAAACAAAATGTAATGTAAGCTAAATATAAAATTACCTTTTATTTTACATTTAAAAGCAAAAGCAATCATTCAACTGTAGCTACAACTTGGATTTTAAGTGCTTATTAAATGTAATAAAATACATTTGGATTATCTAGCAGTTATACTTCGGTCAAATATTTATTCAACTTGCCCATTTTAGTCAACTATAATTGATATACAATGTTATATTAGTTTCAGGTATGCAGAAGACCTGAATAGACATTTTTCCAAGGAAGATGGTCAACAGGCATATCACATGAAAAGATGCTCAGCATCACTAATCATCAGGGATATGCAAGTAAAATGAGATACCACCTCACATCTGTCAGAATGGCTATTATTAAAAAGACAAGAAACAACAAATGTTGGCAAGAATATGGAGAAAAGGGATCCCTGAACCTTGCCTTTATCTGTGGGCATCCAGAGACAATTTTCTTTTATCTTCCCTACATCCTTCAGAAAAGAACTTATTAAAGGATATTTGATCTCAAATCAATTCCAATACCTTGTTTTTGAAGTTGTCTGAAGACTAATGTACAGTTGCAAAAGGAAAATCCCCGGGTGACTTTTCAGGGATCAAACTGAAAGGTTAAGCTGATTTGTCCAACTTGGCTTTGATTTAATTGCAGTTTATTGCCAAGTTGATGCTTGAATCTGACTTTTCAGATTTCCTGAAATACCCTAGGATGACTGGGAGGCCTGCGGAAAGTCAGGGAGAAAAGTCATCTAACAACAGTGAGATGATTTTGGAAAGAGGTGGCTGACTGATCAATAACTAAAACAAGTGGTGGTCACAGGATAGAAGCACAGGGAATTCCTAGTCATCCTTATGCCTTCTAACTCTCAGGGAAAGCAGTGTCAGCATTTCATAAAGCACGTTGTATATTGGTTCCCCACGTGATGACAGCAAACACTGCCTTTTCTAACATCATGACCAGTATGGTCAACCCTAGGCTATGTTTAAAATTATAAGAACTTTGTCATTAGTGACCTTCTAAGCCAGATCCTCAGAAGAAATGGGGATATACCATTGGTTTCACATCCTTATTAACCATCTTCCATCTCTGTCTGTACCCCCAAAGCCCTGCAGTTTATATTTGCTATTATTTACCAAAATCTTTACCTATGTTTCTTGTGGCCCTTTAACATCTCTCCCCACCTCTTACAGAAATAGTACTTCTTTGTGGACCAAAACCAATACATAAATGACATAAATGACATAAATGTCTGCCAAGACAGTGACATTGAACAGATTTGCATTAAGACACCTCTACCCACTGCTTTTAATTCTCACTTTGGTGTTTGCATCTTATAAAAGGAGTCTGGGTAATTCAAATGACTGAAGCAGGGTTGGGATGGGGAGAGATGACTGTCCTTGCAAATGGTAAATCATCTCATGAACTTCAGCTTCCCTCATCTCATGGTAAGGCCTCTGTACTGCCACTCTCTTTTCCCACTCTCTTGACACTACCCTGTGTACTACTGAGTCTAAAATATACAGCGCCTTCTTCCAGACAGTCTTTTCTTCCAAAATTGCCCACTGGTGACTAGGAACACATGCTCTCATCTCATATATACTTGGATTATTTCCCTCAAATGTCTCCTGATCCTGGTGGAATTGGTGAAGTGGTTCTTAAAATATGAAACGGTTTGTTTCAATGAAGAAGCCAAAGCACAGATGACTGAGTAAAAATTTGCCTGTATTCAGAGTTTTGAATAGCTATGTACTTCCCACTGCTTCACTTCTTTCTCTGTCTGAGTGTCTGGGAATAAAGCTCTTCTGTCCCAAACACCCAGAGAGGTACTGAATCCAGGAGGGTAGAGGAGTAGAGCCAGTGTGAAGCCTAAAATGTGTCAGTGCGGGAAACCAGGCAAGCCCTAAGATTGGGATGACTTGTGCATCCCTTGTATTCCTTCTTATCATGGTGGAGCTCTGCCCTAAAAGATGAAAAGCTTGTTACAAAGAGCCTTCATTGCTCCCGCTGATAGTCTAGGATAAACTGTCTGCTCAGCTTTTTACCTTCCTCACTCAAGTTCATTGTCTTCCTCAGTTGAGATTATGGGACTTCTGGACTAGTCTTGATTCAAGGCAGTTTGAGGTTCTTGGGAAAGTTTGGCTGGGGGAGCAACTCATAATTCATTCATTTACTTTTTCAACAAATTCCTTGAACACCAACCATGGGCCAAACATTCTTCTAGACACTAAGAATGCAGTGGTGAAAATAACAGACAAAAAGGCATTTCAAATCTTATGTTCTAGACTCAGAGCATGGAGAGCTAAAAACAAAAAAAAGCTAAAAAGTAATATGACAGATTATAATAAGTGTTATGGAGAGAATAAAGTGAAGTAAAGGAGAACACATGCCTGAAACCAAATTTTGGGCTCCACAGCAGTACTGGATTAAAACGTTAGAGATCATAAACATTACAAAGAAAAGGATGCCTCTCTCTAAATCAATTATTTTAATTAAATTTTTGCAATATATAGCAATGCAATTAAAGAAGTGCAAAAAAGTTCTGACTTTAAAACATTATATCACTAATGTTTGTTTTTAAAGGGGTTATGCAGCCCTGAATTGTCCAAATTCTGTGGTTAGTCTGTCTACCTTTAGCTGTTTATGCTCTTGCCCAAGCCAAAGACCTCAAAAGGCTACTGAAAACCCAGGCATAGGCAACTTTCAGTCATCAAAGCTGATAATGTTATGGCCTCAGCCTCCTCTCCCTCAGGCTTCATCCTAGGGCAAGAGGCTCACTTGTTTTCTCTCTGTTTCTGCCACTTCCTCTGACTCCCTCTCTCTCTACCATTCTTTTCAGGAAAACTGGTAAAGAACCCACCTGCAGTGTGGGAGACCTGGGTTCGACCTCTGGGCTGGGAAGATCCCCTGGAGAAGGGAAAGGCTACCCACTCCAGTATTTTGGCCTGGAGAATTCCATGGACTATATAGTCCATGGAGTGGCAAAGAGTCAGACACGACTGAGCAACTTTCACTTTCACTTTAGGGGTTCCCTCATAGCAAGTCAGCAAAGACTCTGCCTGCAATACAGGAGACTTGGGTTCGATTCCTGGATGGGAAAGATCCCCTGGAGAAGGAAATGGCAACCCATTACAGTATTCTCACCTGGAGAAATACATGGACAGAGGAGCCTGGCGGGCTACAGTCCATGGGGTCCCAAGAGTCAGACACGACTTAGTGAATAAACCACCACCACTCCCCTGTGAGGCCAGAATGAGTTTAAATAATAACAATAGCAATATTAATGGACATATTTCAAATGCTCAATAAGTGTCAGGAAGTAGCACACATAATCTTAACATGCCCAAAGTCATACAGCCAATAAAAGGCAGAACCAGGACTTACGTATTTATACAGGCTAGTTAAAATCAGCAGACGAGAAACTTTTTTTTTTTTTAATTTTATTTTATTTTTAAACTTTACAATATTGTATTAGTTTTGCCCAACATTGAAATGAATCCGCCACAGGTATACCCATGCTCCCCATCCTGAACCCTCCTCCCTCCTCCCTCCCCATACCCTCCTTCTGGGTCGTCCCAGTGCACCAGCCCCAAGCATCCAGTATCATGCATCGAACCTGGACTGGCAACTCGTTTCATACATGATATTATACATGTTTCAATGCCATTTTCCCAAATCTCCCCACCCTCTCCCTCTCCCACAGAGTCCATAAGACTGATCTATACATCAGTGTCTCTTTTGCTGTCTCGTACACAGGGTTATTGTTACCATCTTTCTAAATTCCATATATATGCATTAGTATACTGTATTGGTGTTTTTCTTTCTGGCTTACTTCACTCTGTATAATAGGTTCCAGTTTCATCCACCTCATTAGAACTGATTCAAACGCATTCTTTTTAATGGCTGAGTAATACTCCATTGTGTATATGTACCATAGCTTTCTTATCCATTCATCTGCTGATGGGCATCTAGGTTGCTTCCATGTCCTGGCTATTGTAAACAGTGCTGCGATGAACATTGGGGTACACGTGTCTCTTTCCCTTCTGGTTTCCTCAGTGTGTATGCCTAGCAGTGGGATTGCTGGATCATAAGTTCTATTTCCAGTTTTTTAAGGAATCTCCACACTGTTCTCCATAGTGGCTGTACTAGTTTGCATTCCCACCAACAGTGTAAGAGGGTTCCCTTTTCTCCACACCCTCTCCAGAAACTTGTTTTAATATATAACTAAGTATCAAATGTTTACTATGTGCCAGACACTATGCTTTGTAAGTTCAGTCTCTCAGTTGTGTCTGCCTCTTTGTGACCACATGGACTGCAGCATGCCAGGCTTCCCTGTCCATCACCAAATCCCAGAGCTTGCTCAAACTCATGCCCATCTAGTTGGTGATGCCATCCAACCATCTTGTCCTCTGTCATCCCCTTCTCCTCCTGCCTTTAACCTTTTCCAGCATCAGGGTCTTTTCTAATGAGTCAGCTCTTTGCATCAGGTGCCCAAAGTATTGAAGCTTCAGCTTCAGTCCTTCCAATCAATATTCAGGATTTATTTCCTTTAAGATTCACTGGTTGGATCTCCTTGCAGTCCAAGGGACTCTCAAGAGTCTTTTCCAACACCACTGTTCAAAAGCATCAATTCTTCAGTGCTCAGCTTTCTTATGGATGTCCAGCTCACATCCATACATGACAACTGGAAAAACCATAGGTTTGACTATATGGACCTCTTTCAGCAAAGTAATGTCTCTGCTTTTTAGTATGCTGTCTAGATGGGTCATTGGTTTTCTTCAAGGAGCAAGCATCTTTTAATTTCATGTCACAGTCCACAGTAATTTTGGAGCCCAAGAAAATAAAGTCTGTCACTGTTTCCACTGTTTCTCCATCTATTTGTCATGTAGTGATGGGACCAGATGCCATTATCTTCTTTCTTTAAATGTTGAATTTTTTTTTTTTTTACTATTATTCATTCATTTTTTTCAGATTTTTTTTAAATTTTATTTTATTTTTAAAACTTTACATAATTGTATTAGTTTTGCCAAATATCAAAATGAATCTGCCACAGGCATACATGTGTTCCCCATCCTGAACCCTCCTCCCTCCTCCCTCCCCACACCATCACTCTGTGTCGTCCCAGTGCACCAGCCCCAAGCATCCAGTATCGCGCATCGAACCTGGACTGGCAACTCGTTTCTTACATGATATTCTACATGTTTCAATGTCACTCTCCCAAATCTTCCCACCCTCTCCTTCTCCCACAGAGTCCATAAGACTGTTCTATACATCAGTTAATTTTAAGCCAACTTTTTCACTCTTCTCTTTCATTTTAATCAAGAGACTCTTTAGTTCTTCACTTTCTTCCAGAAGGATGGTATCATCTGTATATCTGATTAAGATTGCTGGGAGAAATATGAATAATCTGAGGTTATTCATATTTCTCCCAGCAATCTTAATTCCAGCTTATGCTTCATTCAGCCCAGCATTTTGCATGACATATTCTGCATATATTAAGTAATCAGGGTGATAAGGTAAAGCCTTGACATACTCCTTTCCCAATTTTGAACTAGTCTATGTCTGGTTCTAACTGTTGCTTCTTGACCTGCATACAGATTTCTCAGGAGGGAGGTAAGGTGGTCTGGTATTCCCATCACTTTAAGAATTTTCCCCAGTTTTCTGTGATCCACAAAGTCAAAAGTCCTGAATATTGATTGGAAGGAGTGAGTTGAAGCTGAAACTCCAATACTTTGGCCACTGGATGTGAAGAACTGACTCATTGGAAAAGACCCTGATGCTGGGAAAGGTTGAAGGCAGGAGGAGAAGGGGACAACAGAGGATGAGATGTTTGGATGGCACCTCCAACTTGACAGACATGAGTTTGAGTAAGCTCCAGGAGTTGGTGATAGACAAGGAAGCCTGGCATGCTGCAGTCCATGGGGTCACAAAGAGTCGGACACGACTGAGCAGCTGAACTGAACTGAATACAGTCAAAGGCTTTAGCATAGTCATGAAGCAGAAGTAGATGCTTTCTTGGAATCTTGTGCTTTTTCTATGATAAAATAGATGATGGCAATTTTATCTCTGGTTCCTCTGCCTTTTCTAAATCCAACTTGAACAACTGGAAGTTCTCAGTTCAAGTATTGTTGAAACCTAGCTTGGAGAATTTTGAGCATTACTTTGCTAGTGTGTGAGATGGGTTCAATTGTGCAGTAGTTTGAACATTGGCATTGTCTTTCTTTGTGACTGGAATGAAAACTGACTTGTTCCAGTCCTGTGGCCACTGCTGAGTTTTCCAAGTTTGCTTTAATATTGAGTGCAGCACTTTCACAGCGTCATCTTTTAGGATTTGAAATAGTTCAATTGGAATTCCATCACCTCCACCAGCTTTGTTTGTATTGATGTTTCTAAAGGCCCACTTGACTTTGCATTCAGGATGTCTGGCTCTAGGTGAGTGATGACACCATCATGGTTATCTGGGTCATGAAGATCTATTTTGTATAGTTCTGTGTATGCTTGCCACCTCTTCTTAATATCTTCAGCTTCTTTTAGGTCCATAATATTTCTGTCCTTTATTGTGCTCATCTTGTAAGAAATATTCCTTTGGTATGTCTAGTTTTCTTGAAGAGATCTCTAGTCTTTCCCATTCTATTGTTCTCCTCTATTTCTTTGCATTGATCACTGAGGAAGACTTTCTTATCTCTCCTTGCTATTCTTTGGAATTCTGCATTCAGATGGATATATCTTTCTTTTTCTCCTTTACCTTTTGCTTCTCTTCTTTTCCCAGCTATTTGTAAAGCCTCCTCAGACAGCCATTTTGCCTTTTTGCATTTCTTTTTCTTGGGGATGTTTTTTTTTCACCACCTCCTGTACAATGCTATGAACCTTTTCCCATAGTTCTTCAGGCACTCTGTCTATCAGATATAATCCCCTGGACCCATCTGAAGGCCTACAAGACCTTCTAGAACTAACACCCCCAAAAGATGTCCTTTTCATTGTAGAGGACTGGAATGCAAAAATGGGAAGTTAAGAGATACTTGGAGTAACAGGGAAGTTTGGCCTTGGAGTACACAATGAAGCAGGGCCAAGGCTGACAGAGTTTTGCCGTGAAAACACAGCAGTCATAGAAAACACCTTCTTCCAACAACACAAAGGATGACTCTACACAGGGACATCACCAGATAGTCAATACTGAAATCAGATTGATTATATTCTTTTCAGCCAAAGATGGGGAAGCTCTATACAGTCAACAAAAACAAGACCAGGAGCTGACTGTGGCTCAGATCATGAAGTCCTTATTGCCATATTCAGACTTAAATTGAAGAAAGTGGGGGAAACCACTGGACTATTCTGGTATGACCTAAATCAAATCCCTTAGGATGCTTTACAAATATCTCTTTTTATCTTCATAATAATCTTCTGAGGTAAATGCTCTTATCATCCCTCTCTTTTACGAGTGAGGGAGCTGAGATAGAGAGATAAGGAACTTCCCCAAAGTCTCATAGATAACAAATGAGTCTTTATGAAATACAGCACCTAACCGTGGTAGCCCCTCTCCAGATGAAGCTCATATCTATTGCCCACCCTCATCTTTCTACTCTATCCTTCATACTTGAACTCCAAATACATTGATCTTCTTTCTATTATTTAATAAGTGAAACTCATTTTTGTCTTAGACCCTTTGTCTTTGCTTTTCCCTCTGCTTAAAATACTTTTTAACTAGGTCTTCACATGCTGGCTCCTTCTCATCATTCAGGTTCAAATGTTACCTCTTCAGAGAGGCCTTCCCTGATCATCCAATCTATAGTAGATTTGCAGATACTCCTGTCGGTTTACCCTATTATAATTTTCTTCGTAGAATTCACTGATGTTCTTTTTAATTAGTTCGTTCAGTGCCTGTCTACATTACTCTTCATATAATGTAAGTTCCATGAGGGCAGCAATCATGTTGCTTTTATCAGTACAATATCTAGCACATAGTAGACATTCAAGTAATAATTATTGAATGAATTAAGGTGGTAGATCTGGGATAGGAAACCAGGTCTGCTTGACTTCAAGGCTCTTGCTCTTATACTGTCTCTTCATTATTCCTTGAACCTTCTCTTTTCCCTAAAGCTCAACATCTTTTCCAATTGCTTTATGTTGACTTTCTTCCAAATTTGAACATTGAAGAGCAAATCATCTTTATTTTAGAATATAATTGGAAAAGTACATAACTAATTTCCTAAAGAGACTCCTTTCATTACTCTATCTTTTGCTTCTTTTGAGTTTGTGCAGAACCTATGTGTTCCAAAATATCTTTCCAAGTATTCAAGGAAGAACTCAAAGAAAGGAGACAAATCTTGAACATGTTTAAAATTTGTAAGCTATATTCAAGTCTTAAATAAATGACTCCACCTTTCCTTTGCAGTTTCCCCTCATTTAATTTGTACTTTCTGGCACTTCTGAATTATGTATTAGACTGGAGTCTTTGATCCATATGGCATGCCACATAGCACATAAAGTTGACTACAAAGAATTATCTTGTTAATCGTCATTTTAAAAAATCTCTAATTACTTTCAGCACACATTCCCCTGGTTGACTTTCAGTTTATTTCTTTACTGGAAACCGCTGCCTAGCCATTAAGAGGGCATGTTTTTATTAAAAAAGAGTAAAAAAAAGTAACAGAGGGAAAAGTGCTATGTGATTGGATGCCATCCAGGAAGTGCATACATAGCTTTAACTGTAATGGAGTATAATGGCAGCCTTTTTCTAGGAGGATCTGGGGCCAGTGCTCACAGTTTTCTGTTTGCACTTTTAGTGGGAGTCTGTGCTGGCTGTGCTGGCTTCTCACATAAACTGTGCTGCTATTATCATCTGCCAAGATGCTAACTGAAAAGATTCATTATTTGACATTTAATACCTTGTAAATTATATGGAGATTGTGGTGACTGACATGAACATCTGGAAAGATGGTCAGGAAATTTTTTCCTAGGTAGACTCAAGTAGTCTGAGTGACTGCTTGTTTGTTCATCAATGACCAATTATGCATTGATAGAGAAAAAGTCTCTTCTCAGCTACTGGTCAACTAGCCTCAGAGGACCTGGTATGGCTGGATTTGAAGGAGGGGACGCAAATAAGCAGTGGCCAGTTGGAATTTATGTAGAAAATGTATAGCTGTCTGTTCCCTAACAGATGTGAACTGTAAACTGGCCAGGTCTTGAAGATAATGACAAATCCCATCTTGGTTAAGCCAGAGCTGAATGTTCTTTCAGAGCCTTTCTCACCTTTCCTATTGGCTCTCTCTGCCAATTGGAGAAGGTACTTCTCTCTTGAACACTGACAAGAAATTATCTAGTTTCTGATCAATGTCTTCAAATTTACTCCTAAATTTATCTCAAGAAGAGAGATGAGAGCTGCAAAACCAATGGTGGTGTCTGTTTGGTCATGAAGACTTTTTCTTCCACTCCTAATTCACCTGCTTGTTTCTTGCAAAAACACTTGCAGTTACGTTTTGGTTCATGGCTTTTTTTTTTTTCTGGGTCATTTTTGGCTCTATGTTTAAGTCTTAATATTTGGAGTGCTTGACACACCTCCCCCTAAAGCAGGGCATGCCTGAGGATTAGCTGTTCCTGCAAGCTGTGATAGATTTTCAATGAGCTATTCACTCTCTCTTGCCTGTCCCTATGTCAAATGATATGCTTTTGTTAGGCAGTGAACTGGGACAGAGACTATAGTGGGAAATAAAGGAGTAAATGAGAACAAGCTTCACGTTATTGAATTAACAGAAGATGAGTTAAAATGAAACAAAATTAATATTTTTAATAAAGTCAGAGTTGAAAAGCATCAATACTGCTTTTGTAAACATAATTTTTAGCTGATTTTTAGAAACTCAAACCAGCATTTAATGATAATTACATTCTTTTTTAGGCTTTAAATCGAATATTATACTCATGAAATGCTGGTTACTAATTTCATTTCTGCATGCAGAGCTTTTTCTAAATGGTATGTGTGTGTGTGTTGTGTGTGTGTGTGATATGTACACTTGCTCATAGACATACACATCATGTGTGTGGCTATATGTGGGTATGTATGTTATATGTTTCTTTTTAACATCATGTTTTGTGAGCCAGTAATGATATCTGAAAACAATGGTCACTAATAACAGTAAAATTTTAACTACCTGATGACAAAAAATAGATATTTTAAGTTCCACTTCAAGGAAAAATATTTGAGGATATGCTTGTTATCATGGGGAAATTTTTTTATGTTGCTTTCTAGAAATACAGAAATATAGTATATGAGCTCACAAAACGGAAATCAGTAATAGAAGAGAATACCTCCCAATCTAACACCTCAACAATATCTACTCAGAAAAACAGTAGCTGTTTATCACTTATATATTTAAGGATCATTTAAGTCCAAGTTCAACCATCACTTTCTCTAGTTAAGACTTCCTTATTACCCTCAGGTAGAATTGGCTGGTTGTTTTCTGTCTTTGGCTGCCATAGCATAGTTTTATATAAGTCTATTTTTCTGTCATATTATATATACATCTATGTATGTTCTTCTATATAACATATTTACCCTTCTGGCATCATTTACCTGGCAGACAGTGAGTGTTCAATAAATTCTTGCTGTGTGAAAGAATGAGGAAGGAAGTGCCACATTTGTACATACTGCAAAGAATTCTAGATACAGTGATCACAATTTATGAATCAATTATCAGGTCCTATGGCTTAATAACTGGAGAAGGAAATGGCAACCAACTCCAGTACTCTTGCCTGGAAAATCCCATGGACAGAAAAGCATGGTAGACTACAGTTCATGGGATCGACAAAGAGTCGGACATGACTGAGCGACTTCACTTTTCTGTCACATGGCTTAATAAATAACTTCTGTGCTGCTTTTGGGTATGAGTGGCAGAGGTAAGAGATATATTTTGAAAAGCAAAATATTATAATTGCCAGGCATTTTCAGTGATTTATGAGGACATAGGACATAGGATGCAATACTTGAAATGGAGTCTGATTTAGAAAACAAAAACAAAAACAAAAAACACAAAAACTATGTGTAATAACCATAGCCATAGGATCTCAAGAATGGTTGATTAAGGAGTGTGCATTTTAACTGATAAATGTTAGCAATCTACTGTAGTAGTCAGATGGTTGATGGTCCTGATCCCTGAAAGAAGGGTAGTACACTGTAGATACTTAAAACATGGATGATGGAATACATAAGTAAGGAGAGTGACCTGAAATGACTTAAATTCTCTGGAATATTTTTACACAGAAAGAATAAAAAAAAAACCATTTTTTTTCAGAGTGTATAGATTATCTAGTGACTTTTGCAAGAGCCCAGGCTAGTCTTCTAGGAATAAGAGAGGAGGGGAGATTATTATTTACTGAGTACCTATTATGCTTCCAATGCTGCAGTAACACTTCACATTTAATCCTATTTATCAACCATTCTGTGGGGCAGGTACAATTACATTCTTAAAGTTGATCAATGCAAGGTTTGAGAGGGGTGCAACTGAGATTTGATTTTGGGAGTCTGAATGATCCCAAAAGGGTGGGGTGGATTTCAAAGACAGACTTATATTACTTTAAACTTCATAATCTAGCAACTGTACCTTAGTGGCTCCTAAACAAGTTAAATTAATATGCCCATATATACAAGGGGAAATAATTACCATGTATTAAACAGAATGATAAGGATTGCCATATATCATACTTAAACTTATAACAACTCCTTAAAACAACCCTGCAAGGTAGATATTATTTTCCAGATAGAAAAACTGAGGTTCAGAAAAGTTAAATAACCTGCCTAAGTCACATAGTTAGTGCATGATAGCTTGAACACTTAGACACTCACTGTGAATACTTCCAAATTCCAGACCTTTGAGGTATATTTTGAACATGCACTTGTTGATTGCCTTGCTCTCATTCTGGGGGGGGGGGTGTGATTCCCTCTTCTGTGACAGTCTCCCTCCCTTTTATTCCAGGAGTCAGCCATTTCTCAACAGTGCCCAAGAGCAAGCCCACCTTTGAGACTGTGAATAACGTACTTTCACTATCATTCAGGTTGTAAGACCAATAAAATATAAACTTTCCTCCCCTCTGGCCCTGGAGCTGATAGGGAAGCATCTCTCAGAAGGGATATCTCTCAGAGTGCTCCTGGGTTTTTGAAGCTAAAGACTGGCTGCTATCTCAGCAAGTAATCCAAATTATCATTGAATATGTACCTTCTGAAGTGAGTAGTGAGTTGGAGGTTGCTTCTAAATGTCACTGAGCAGCTGGGGCTGTAGGGAAAGAAAGATAGGAAGATACTGAAGGCTAGGTTTCTAGAAACCAGCTAGTTATACTTTTCCCAGGAGGCAACTTTATGAGACATGTATGAAGGCCTTTATAAATGTGTAATGCCTGTATACTTGTTTTCACTCTCTCCAAAGTTTGTTCCTGGAATCCCTCCCCCTTGAGTAAATAGTTCATGTTTGTCCACTATTTGCCTCAAAGAGGAACCAAAAATAGCTGCAAGTTTGTGCTTCAAGAGGAAAGTGTCTGAATAGTTCTGATTGTGGAAACATGCTCCTTCCTCCATTTAGTGGTCAAAGGACAAGGCATAGTGACACACAAGCACAGCAACAGAGCAGAGAACTGTGAAAGTAAAAAAGCATAAATATTCTCTCAATTCCCCTCTCATTCACTGTTCAGGTCTCCACAAATAACGGAACTACCAAGTGTTTCCAAGAAATTTAAAATGTTGTTTTATTCTGTGGAATTTATGCCATAAAAAATGTTAATAGTGTATGCATTTTCTTGCAAAATGAGTTATAGGCACTGTCTATACGTCAAGTCCCTTTGCAAGGAATGCCTCTGTGGTGAGAAATTCACTGTAGCAGAAGCATTCCCAAGGCTTAGGCAATAGCTTATGGAAAGGGGGTTTTATTGACCTGGTGAAGGAAGTATTTAGCACAAAGGGTATTTCTGCTGTATTGCAGAAAGGAACAATTACTTTTCTTCTGAGAGGAATAACCAGCCAGAGCAGATCACTCAGCTTGAAAAAATGCTATTTGCTGAGCAGTTGCATTGGTTAATTAACCACTAAGTGAAAGACAAAAAAGCACAGTTGGAAGAACATTCACCTTAGAATTAGACCAAAGTTTAAACCTCAACTTTTTCACTTAGTACTTACATGGGTTTTGGCAAATTGGATTATAGCTTCTTTATTTTTAAAATGAAGATATACAATAACATCTACCTCATAGTGCTGTTGTAATGATCAGAGATCATGACTAACTTAGAAGCTGTTTCCCTGGAGATGCTAGGTAAGCTGGGTGTGCTTCAGTCTTCTTGAAGCATAGTGCTTAACCCTTTGGTAACTTTGCTTAACACCTGTAACCATTCCCAAAGGTGCAGCTGAAGTGACAGTGAAGAAAATAAGCCAACACTATAATTTTGTACTTTGAGAAGGTCCCTTTTCCCCTTTTCCCCTTTTCATTTTTTCTTCTTTTATCTGCTCCTCAGAGAAACTCCTAGGCAAGCTGCTAAGTAGCACCTGAATTTTAAAGATAAACTGTAGACAAACAATCCAAAGACAGTTTCTAAGAAAAATGGCCCCGGATAGCAAGCAGCCCTGGTATTAACTTTTTGTCATCCTCAAGGTTGGTAGAACTTCTAGAAGAGCTCTTTAGTCTTTCCCATTTTACTTTATCCCTCTATTTCTTTGTATTGTTCATTTAAGAAGACCTTCTTATCTCTCCTTGCTCTTCTCTAGAACTATACATTCAATTGGATATATCTTTCCCTTTATCCCTTGACATTTGCTTCTTTTCTTCTCAGAGCTATTTGCAAGGCCCCCTCAGACAACCACTTTGCCTTCTTGCATTTCTTTTTCTTTGGCATGGTTTTGGTCACTGCTTCCTGTACAGTGTTACAAACCTCCATCCATAGTTCTTCAGGCACTTGGTCTACCAGATCTAATCCCTTGAATCTATTCCTCACCTCCACAATCATATGAGATTTGATCTATAGCATACCTGAATAGCCTAGTGGTTTTCCCCATTTTATTCCATTTAAGGCTGAATTTTGCAACAAGGGGCTCATGATCTAAGCCACAGTCAGCTCCAGGTCTTGTTTCTGCTGACTGTATACAGCTTCTTCATCTTCAGCTGCAAAGAATAGATGCAATCTGATTTTGGTGTTGACCATCTGGTGATGTCCATGTATACAGTTGTCTCTTGTGTTGTTTGAAGAGGATGTTTGCTATGACTAATGTGTTCTCTTGACAAAACTCTGTTAGCCTTTTTCCTGTTTCATTTTGTACTCCTAGGCCAAACTTGCCTGTTATTCCAGGTATCACTTGACTTCCTACTCTTGCATTTCAATCCTTTATGATGAAAAGGGACATCTGTTTTTGGTGTTTAGTCTAGAAGGTATTGTAGGTCTTCATAGATCCGGTCAACTTCAGCTTCTTCAGCATTAGTAGTTGGAGCATAGACTTGGATAAATGTGTTGTTGAATGATTTGCCTTGGAAACATGTCCAGATCATTCTGTTGTTTTTGAGACTGCAACCAAGTACTGAATTTCAAACTCTTTTGTTGACTATGAGGGCTACTGCATTTCTTCTCAGGGATTCTTGGCCACAGTAGTAGATATAATGGTCATCTGAATTAAATTCAACCATGCCCTTCCATTTTAGTTCACTGATTCCTAAAATGTCAGTGTTCACTCTTGTCATGTCCTGCTTGGCCACATCCAATTTACCTTGATTCACGGGCCTAACATTCTAGGTTCCTATGCAATATTGTTCTTTACAGCATCAAACTTTAATTTCACCACCCAACACATCCACAACTGAGCATCATTTCCGCTTTGGCCCAGACACTTCATTCTCTCTGGAGTTATTAATGATTGCCTTCTGCTCCTCCCCCAGTAGCATATTTGATATCTTTCAACCTGGGGTGTTCATCTTATGGTGTCACACCTTTTTGCCTTTTCATACTGTTTATAGGTTTCTTCAGGCAAGAATACTGGAGTGTTTTTCCATTACCTCCTCCAGTGGACCAAGTTTTGTCAGAACTCTTCATTATGACCTGTCCATCTTGGTTTCCCTGCCTGGCATGAGTCATGGCTTCATTGAATTATGCAAGCCCCTTCACTGCAACAAGGCTGTGATCCATGAAAGAGGGCTAAGATAGTAGTTGGATTATTTACATGGACATGAAAATCTCTCTAGATGACATGAAGACTTAAAGTGGAAAAGTAGCTTAGATATAGGGCCTTCATGAAAGGAAAAGAGCAGTGAGCAACAGATAGTATCAAAATGGAAGGAGAGGATGGTAGAGCCATGTGGCATTTATCTCAAAGGACAACAATTGTGGTACATAATAAAGAGAGATTTTTGGTCTGGCAATGACAACGAGAGAAAGGAGGCTACTAATGCTACCCCTGGAGATGTGGAAATCATAGGAGAACCAAAGTCACTATTTGATGAAGCTGCAAGAGTACCACTTAATGCAGGGTTTGCTAATTGTCTCAGAGATTTGAGACTGACCTCTTTTTTTTTTTTTTTTATTTGTTGATTAGATTTTTTTCCCCTATTTCTTTACACTTGGGTAAAAGGAGTGTTTTATTTGTTCTCAAAAAGAAAGAAACCCAAACACTCTGAGGCATCTGAAATTTTTGAAAGCTAATTTTACTAGAATTCAAGGTTCTAATTTTTATACTTTTTTTCATTTAACTTATAACTGTTTTGTTCTGTGACTTCATGGTCCTGGGCAGACAAAAATAAATGCTATCCTTGGAATTAGATAATAAGTATTTAGGTGGTCCTGTTGCTGCTGCTTCTAAGTCATTTCAGTCATGTCCAACTCTGTGCGACCCCATAGATGGCAGCCCACCAGGCTTCCCCGTCCATGGGATTCTCCAGGCAAGAACACTGGAGTGGGTTGCCATTTCCTTCTCCAAGGTGATCCTCAGTTCAGTTCAATTCTGTCACTCAGTCGTGTCCGACTCTTTATGGCCCCATGAATTGCAGCACGCCAGGCCTCCCTGTCCATCACTGACTCCCGGAGTTTACTCAAACTCACATCCATCTAGTCGGTGATGCCATCCAGCCATCTCATCCTCCGTCGTCCCCTTTTCCTCCTGCCCCCAATCCCTCCCAGCATCAGAGTCTTTTCCAATGAGTCAACTCTTCGTATGAGGTGGCCAAACTACTGGAGTTTCAACTTTAGCATCATTCTTTCCAAAGAACACCCAAGACTGATCTCCTTTAGAATGGACTGGTTGGATCTCCTTGCAGTCCAAGGGACTCTCAAGTGATCCTAGTAAAACACAAATAAATGTTGAACTTTAGAAGAGTAACATATTAATAGCCATTATCATTCACAGAACACAGAGATGTGTAAGTGAAGTTTGGGAGGAGGCAAGAAAAGTTCTTCAGTTTGAACACAAGTATAAACATGAATTTGAGGTGTTATTAGCCTGGAGGAGGCAAGAAAAGTTCTTCAGTTTGAACACAAGTATAAACATGAATTTGAGGTGTTATTAGCCTGGGTAACAAAGGATGGGTCCAGTTGAGTAGTTTCAGTGGTAATAGTGAGAGTAAGAGTGGTGAAACACACAGGCTAAATATCTAGAGGTTAATTGTCATGGCCAATATGTATATTCCTTTGAGGAAAGGGGATAATGAACTGAGTATATACTGTGTACAAAGCCTGTAATATTCAGCATACAAATTTATTTTTCACATAAATCCCTAGTTGTTGTTTTTAAGCTTATTTTATGGAAGGCAAGAAATGAAAGATCAGAAAATTTAAGTAAAATGCTTAAGGTCAGACAGCTAGTAAATGGTAGAGCTGAGATTCAAATCCAGGTCTAAATCCAAAGCCCATCTTCATAATAATTCTAAATTACAACTTTGCATTAAAAGTCTGATTAAACTAAAGAAGGAAGATTATAATGTGAATCAGGGTAAAATAAGAATTAAGTATACAGCCTTACATTCCTGGTCTACCACTTATTTTTTGTTGTTGTTTTAATCTTTTTTTTTTTTTTTTTCTTTTAAACTTTTTATCTTGCATTGGGGCATAGCCGGTTAACAACATTGTGATAGTTTCAGGTGAACAGCAAAGGGACTCAGCCATACATATACAGCTTGCATTCTCTATCAAACCCCACTTCCGTCCAGGCTGCCATATAACATTGGGCAGAGTTCCATGTGCTGTACAAATAGGTCTTTGTTTGTTAACCATTTTAAATATTTCAGTGTGTACATGTCCATCCCAAACTCCCTGACTATCCCATCCCTCTGGCAACCATAAATGTGTTGTCTAAGTCTATGAGTCTCTTTCCGTTTTGTAAGTATCATATCATTTGTATCATATCTTTCTAGATTCCACAGATAAAGAATGACATATGGTATTTCTCCTTCTCTGTCTGAGTTACTTCACTCAGTATGACACTCTTTAGGCCCATCCATGTTGCTGAAAATGGGATAATTTCATTATGTTTAATGGCTGAGTAATATTCCATTTATATATGTACCACATCTTCTTTATCCATTCCTCTGTTGATGGACATTTAGGTTGCTTCCATGTTTTGTCTATTGTAAACAGTGCTATGATGAAAAATGGAGTGCATGTTTCCTTTTGGGTCATGTTTTTATCTGGATATATGAACAGGATGGGATTGCAGGGTGTTATTGTGGCTTTAAGCTTAGTTTTTTTAAGGAACCTCCATATTGTTTTCACAGTGACTGTACCAATTTACATTCCCACTAACAGTGTAGGAGGGTTCCCGTCTCTCCACACTCTCTCCAGTATTTATTGTTTGTGGATTTTTTGATGAGAGCCACTCTTGCTGGTATGAGGTGACATCTCATTGTAGTTTTGATTTGCATTTTTCTAATAGAGGTGTTGAACATATTTTCATGGGTGTCTTGACAATCTGTATGTCCTCTTTGGAGAATATATATTTATTTACTTAGTTGTTGTTCAATCTTTCAGTCAACCCCATGGACTGTAGTACTCCAGGCTTTCCTGTCCTTCACTATCTTCTGGAGTTTGCCCAAACTCATGTCCATTGAGCTGATGATGCCATCCAACCCTTTCATTCTCTGTCACCACCTTCTCCTCCTATGCCCAATCTTTTCCAGCAACAGGGAAAGAGTTTCCAGTGAGTCAGCTCTTCGCATCAGGTGGCCAAAGTATTGGAACTTCAGTTTTAGCATCAGTCCTTTCAATGAATATTCAGGGTTGATTTCCTTCAGGATTGATTGTTTTGATCTTTTTGCTGTCCAAGGGACTCTCAAGAGTCTTCTCCAGCACCACAGCTTGAAGACATCAATTCTTTAGTGTTCAGCCTTCTTTATGGTCCTACTACCATATCTTTGACTTGATGGACCATTGTCTGCAAAGTGATGTCTCTGCTTTTCAATATACTGCCTAGGTTTGTCACAGCTTTTCTTTCAAGGAACAGTTCAGTTCAGTTCAGTCGCTTAGTCATGTCTGAATCTTTGCGACCCCATGAACCACAGCACACCAGGCCTCCCTGCCCATCACCAACTCCTGGAGTACACCCAAACCCATGCCCATTGAGTTGGTGATGCCATCCATCCATCTTACCCTCTGTTGTCCCCTTCTCCTCTTGCCCTCAATCTTTCCCAGCATCAGGGTCTTTTCAAATGAGTCTTTTCAAGCAGCATATTAAAAAGCAGAGACACTACTTTGGCAACAAAGGTCCGTCTAGTCAAGACTATGGTTTTTCCAGTAGTCATGTATGGGTGTGAGAGTTGGACTATAAAGAAAGCTGAGCACCAAAGAATTGATGCTGTTGAACTGTGGTGTTGGAGAAGACTCTTGAGAGTCCCTTGGACTGCAAGGAGATTCAACCAGTCCATCCTAAAGGAGATCAGTCCTGGGTGTTCATTGGAAGGGCTGATGTTGAAGCTGAAACTCCAATACTTTGACCACCTGATGTGAAGAGCTGACTCACTTGAAAAGACCCTGATGCTGGGAAAGATTGAGGGCAGGAGAAGAAGGGGACGACAAAGGATAAGATAGTTGGATGGCATCACCAACTCGATGGAGATGGGTTTGGGTGGACTCTGGGAGTTGGTGATGGACAGGGAGGCCTGGCATGCTGTGGTTCATGGGGTCTCAAAGACACGACTGAGAGACTGAACTGAAATGAAAGATGTCAGAGAGTAAGATAATTCACCTTTCTATGTGAAAACGAATTTCTGCCACCCAATTGAGTGTGTGGAATCTTCCAGATTTTGAAAGAATCATGTTAAAATCTGAGATATATACTCAGTGAGACAAGGTGAGACTATAAGAGGAAAAACTTTAAAGTCTAATTGTGTTTATTTTTCACTTTGGTGAAAATTTGCTTTTTCTGTGTCTATTGAGATGCTTCCAGATCTCAATAGACACATTGAAATCAAATTGAGAACTTCCAGATGTTTAAGCTGGTATTAGAAAAGGCAGAGGAACCAGAGATCAAATTGCCAACATCCGC
The DNA here is from genome assembly GCF_027580195.1 of Bos mutus. Taxonomy (NCBI): domain Eukaryota; kingdom Metazoa; phylum Chordata; class Mammalia; order Artiodactyla; family Bovidae; genus Bos; species Bos mutus. Next base: position 64,679,478 of record NC_091646.1, on the reverse strand, counting down.
TGGATCATGGAAAAAGCAAGAGAGTTCCAGAAAAACATCTATTTCTGCTTCATTGACTATGCCAAAGCCTTTGACTGTGTGGATCACAATAAACTGTGGAAAATTCTGAAAGAGATGGGAATACCAGACCACCTGACCTGCTTCTTGAGAAACCTATATGCAGGTCAGGAAGCAACAGTTAGAACTGGACATGCAACAACAGACTGGTTCCAAATAGGAAAAGCAGTACGTCAAGGCTGTATATTGTCACCCTGCTTATTTAACTTCTATGCAGAATACATAATGAGAAATGCTGGGCTGGAAGAAGCACAAGCTGGAATCAAGATTGCCGGGAGAAATCTCAATAACCTCAGATATGCAGATGACACCACCCTTATGGCAGAAAGTGAAGAGGAACTCAAAAGCCTCTTGATGAAAGTGAAAAACGAGAGTGAAAAAGTTTGCTTAAAGCTCAACATTCAGAAATGAAGATTATGGCATCTGGTCCCATCACTTCATGGGAAATAGATGGGGAAACAGTGGAAACAGCATCAGACTTTATTTTTGGGGGGCTCCAAAATCACTGCAGATGGTGATTGTAGCCATGAAATTAAAAGATGCTTACTCCTTGGAAGGAAAGTTATGACCAACATAGATAGCATATTCAAAAGCAGAGACATTACTTTGCCAACAAAGGTCTGACTAGTCAAGGCTATGGTTTTTCCTGTGGTCATATATGGATGTGAGAGTTGGACTGTGAAGAAAGCTGAGTGCCAAAGAATTGATGCTTTTGAACTGTGGTGTTGGAGAAGACTCTTGAGAGTCCCTTGGACTGCAAGGAGATCCAACCAGTCCATTCTAAAGGAGATCAGCCCTGGGATTTCTTTGGAAGGAATGATGCTAAAGCTGAAACTGCAGTACTTTGGCCACCTCATGCAAAGAGTTGACTCACTGGAAATGACTCTGACGCTGGGAAGGATTGGGGGCAGGAGGAGAAGGGGCCGACAGAGGCTGAGATGGCTGGATGGCATCACTGACTCGATGGACGTGATTTTGAGTGAACTCCGGGAGTTGGTGATGGACAGGGAGGCCTGGCATGCCGCAATTCATGGGGTCACAAAGAGTCAGACACGACTGAGTGACTAAACTGAACTGATTGAGATGCTAATTTGGTTTTTCTGTTTCTTTTTGTTAATGTGGTGTATCATATTGATTGATTTGTGTTTGTTGAGCTATTCTTGTGACCCTGGAAGGAATATAACTTGCCCAGTATGTTTAATCCTTTTTATGTATTCTTGAATTAAGTTTACTAATATTTTGATGGGAAATTTTGCATTGTTGTTCATCAAGGATATTGGCCTGCATTTTTTTTTTTCTTTTCCTTAATTTTGTAGTGTCTTTGTCTAGTTTTGATATCTAGGTGATGATGGCTTCATAGAATGAATTTGGGAGTGTTCCCTCCTCTTCAAGTTTTTGAAATAGTTTGAGAAAGATAGGTATAAATTCTTATTTGTTTGGTAGAATTGTTTTCTAGAATTCTTCAGTGAAACTGTTTTTCCTTGTACTTTGTTTTCATGAAGAGTTTTTTTTTTTTTTTCCTTTTTTTTTTTTAAAATAGATTATGCTTCGTTTCCTAGTGGTTAGTCTGTTTAAATTATCTGTTTCTTCTAGAATTTGTTTTGGCAGGCTTTATGTTTGTAGCCATTTGTCTATTTTTTTCTAGGTTGTCTATTTGTTGGCTTATAACTTGTCATAGTATTCTCTTGTAAGTTTTCTGTATATCTGGTATCAGTGGTTATTTCTCCTCTTTCATTTTTAAATTTTATTTGGGTCCTGTTTTTTTTTTTTCCTAGTGAGCTTGGTTAAAGGTTTATTGATTTTACTTATCTTAGAAAAAAAAGCTATTGATGTTATGGATCTTTCTATTTTTTTATCTCTATTTTATTTGTTTCCCCTCTGACCTTTATTATTTCCTTTCCTTTGCTGACTGGTTTTTTTTTTTTTTTGGGGGGGATGCTTGCTATGATTCTAATTCTTTTCAATAATGAGTTAGAGGGTTTATTTGAGGTTTTTCTCATTTCTCAAGGAAGGCCCATATCACTATGAACTGCCCTCTTAGAACTTCTTTTGCTGCATTCCCTAAGTGTTATAATGTTGTGTTTACATTTTTCTTTGTCTTGAGGTATTTTCTGATTTCCTATTTGATTTTCTCATTGACCCATTGATTTCTTTAGGTAGCATATTATGTAGTCTGCTTGTGTTTGTTCATCCCCCATTTGTTTTTTATTTGATTGGTACATAGTTTGATACCATTATGGCCAGAAACTATGCTTAAAATAAAATCTATCATCCTAAATTTTTTGAGGCTTTTTTTGTGACCTAATAGGTAATCTATCCTATAGAATGTTCCATGTATTCTTGAAAAGAATGTGTATCCTGTTTTCTGGATGTAGTGACCTGTGTTTATCAATTAAGTTTAAATGTACTGTTGTGTCATTGAGGACCTTTGTTGTCTTACTGATTTTCTGTCTGGACAATCTCTCCACTGAAGTCATTGGGGTGTTAAATTCTGCTATTATTATTATATTATTGCCAATTTCCCCTTTATGTCTGTTAGTATTTGTTTTATATTAATATGTTTAGGCACTCCTGTGTTGGGTGTATATATGTTAATGAGCGTAATACCCTCTTCTTGTATCAATCCCTTTATCATTATAAAATGCATTTCTTTATCTTTCTTTAGACCTTGATTTTAAAGTCTATTTTGTCTGATATGTGTATTGCTATCCCCATTTTCTTGTCATTTCCATTTTTAAGGAATATCTTTTTTCCATCCTCTCACTTTCAGTCTGTGTGCCCTGAAGTGAGTCTGTTGTAGAGAGCTTATTGTAGATTCTTATTTATTTTACCAATCTGCCACACTATGTCTTTTAATCAGAGCATTTAGTCCTTTAATATTTCAAGTAATTATTGATAAGCATGTACTTATTGCCATTTTAATTCTTGTTTCCAGTTGTTTTTGTAGTTCTGTGTTCATTTCTTCTTTTTGCTATTCCTTTTGTGGTCTGATGATTTTCTTTTTTATTGCGTTTGAGTTCTTTTATTTTTGGTTTTTGTGAATCTCTTGTATATTTTTGATTTCTGCTTAACATGAAGTTCAAGTATATTGACACATGACTATATCTACTTGTTTTAATCTGTTATTCATTCAAGTTCAAATGCATCTAAAAAGATTTACATTTTTATACTCCATTTCCCCACATATTGTGATTTTGACGTCTATTTTGCATCTTCATCTTTATCTTTGTGCTCTTAACTGTAATTAAAATGACTTTTAAGTTTTTATTGTTTTTTAAATCTGTGCACTGGCTTACTTAAGGGATCATAAATCCTTTCTATGTATTTGCCTTTCCTATTGTGATTTTCATTTTCCTATATTTTTTGTTTCTTTTTTATTTATAGAATATCCTTTAATATTTCTTTTAGGGCAGGCTTATTATTGCTTAATTCTTTTAGCATTTACTTGTCTGAGAAATTCTTTATCTTTGTATTCTAAAATATCATCTTGATGAACAGAATATCCTAGGTTGTAAGGTTTTCTCTGTCAGGACTTCTTTCTGGCTTGCAAAATTTCTGCAGAGAAATCAGCTAATAGCCTTATGGGTGTCCTTGTTAATGACTGTTTTTCTTTTACTGCCTTTAGAATTTTCTCTTTGTCTTTTCTTTTGCTATGTTAATTATGATATGTTTGATATGGATCTGTTTGAGTGCCTCTTTTTTTTTGGATTCTGTTTCCTATATCTGGATTTCTGTTTTCTTCTTTATTTGGGAAGTTTTCAGTCATAATTTCTTCAAATACATTTCAACCCTTTTCTCTATCTACATCTTCTGGAACCCCATTATATTTAGGTTAGCACATTTTATATTATCCCACAGACATTGTATGTTGTTTTAATTTTTTTAAAACTTTTTTCTTTCTGCTGTTCTGATTGGGTGATTTTCATTATTCTATCTTCCAGTTCACTTACTCATTCTTCCATGTCATTTAGCCTGCTGTTCATTGCTTCTAGATTGGTTTTTATCTCAGCAATTGAATTTTCTATTTCTGAGTGGTTCATCTTTATAGTTTCTGGTTCCATTTTTGAGGGGTTCATCATTATAGTTTCTGGTTCCTTTTTACAGTGATCTGCATTTCTATTGATACTCTTTCTTAATTCAGTTAGCCTTTTTAATCCACTTTTTGAACTCAAGGTCTAGTAGGTTGGTGAACTCTGTTTTCTTATTTGTTCTTTCAGTGAATTTCCTTGTTATTTTAATTGAGAGTAGTCCCTCTGCCTTTTCATGTTACTTAACTTTCTCTGTTCATCGGAAGGACTGATGTTGAGGCTGAAACTCCAATACTTTGGCCAACTCATGCAAAGAGTTAACTCATTGGAAAAGACCCTGATGCTGGGAAGGATTGGGGGCAGGAGGAGAAGGGGACGGCAGAGGATGAGATGGCTGGAGGGCATCACTGACTCGATGCACATGAGTTTGAGTGAACTGCAGGAGTTGATGATGGACATGGAGGCCTGGCATGCTGCGGTTCATGGGGTCGCAAAGAGTCGGACACGACTGAATGATTGAACCGAACTGAACTGAACTTTCTCTGCTTCTGTGAATTTAGGAGAAATAGTCATATACTGTGGTTATTAAGGGATGTTTTATGTGGTAGTGTTCCTGTGTAGACTGTGCTTTTCCAATAATTTTGGTTGAAGGGTTGGTTTCATTACAGACAGCAGCTGCATCTTTCCTTAAAGTGTGCTGTCCATTATTCCCTTGATCATTGTAGTTTGTGTTGTAGTATCTGGAACCTGTACTGAACATGAGGCAAAGCTTCCTCTCTGCTCCATGGCTGTCCTTGCCCTGCCAGGAGAGAGGTCTGCTCCCCAGTTGTTGGAGTAGAAGCCCTGAGGGTCAGATTTGCCCATGCTCCATTGCCCTTGATTACACGTTCCTCCCTAAAGAAGGTGATTGCTGAAGTAAGTTAGGCCTATGCAGTCACAGAGGACTTTTGCACTGCCTGTGGAGTTGTCCAAGATTCCAGTCAGTAGTCCATGATTGTATCTCTGTCTCTTTTGTGTTCATACTAGATCTAGTGCAGGACTGTGGTGTGGATCAGACTGGGGATTTGAGGTTGCAGTAATTGAAATGACTGTACTGCTGCTGCCTTGGATCTGAGCTGCTTCTATGGCATACTTCTCCCAGGGCTGCTTTGTCTCAGATCTAGTGCTAACCTTAAGTGTAGAGTGAGAGGAACTAGGACACTGTCACTGGGAGGTGAACCTGCGTGTACTTCTGAGTGTGCCATCAGTGGTTATTCTCACCCCATCCAGACCATACTTAAAGCCCTCTAGGCTGTCTCTGCATAGCTAGATCAAGTGCTCTCCCCGGGCCCATCCGCCAAGATTCAGTGCTTAACTGCTGCTTATTCCTATGGCACCTCTTTGCACACACACTGACAATATCCATTGTGATTATATCCACTGCTGTGTGGGCATGCTGATGATATTTATGGTTCCACCAGGTTCATATCTCAGGATGTCTGTCTCTGTCTCTGCAGCTAGACTGGGTCTCTGTACAGATTTTTGCACCAGGCTGTGGTATAGAGTGAGTGAGGCCAGGGTGTAGACCCCTTTGTATTGGGAAATACAGTGAGGTGGTAGACATCAGTGCAAGGCTCTCTCTGCCCTGATTGTCCACAGCCAGCATGGACACACTTCTTTCAAATAAAGTCAAGGCTTGTCCAGCTCTTCTATCTGTTGTAACAGATTTTCCATCATGCAAGGGAACCCATCTCTTATGTAAAGGACTCCAGGACTGGAATGCCTGGATTGTGGTTTGACCTTCTCACTCCCCAGGATAAGGGTCCTCCTGTGCAGACCTTCTCCTTCTTATAGGTCCTTTCCAGTGGTGAAGGTCCTGACCCAATGCATTTTTTTCCTGTCTTACTCGATTATTTGGAAATATTACTAGCAGATTTGGTTGAATAAGAGTCCTTCTGCTAGTTTCCAGTTAACTTTTCTTTAGAATTGTTCCACATGTGGATGTATTTTTGATGTGTTTGTTGGGGGAGGTGAGCTGCATGTCCTCCTACTCTGACATCTTGATCCTAATTCATCCTGGCTTTTGAGACTGCCACACAAAGAACATACCCCTCTATAGTCTATTCTGGTTACCAGCAGAGCTCGTGTTCACCAGGTCACAATGATAGCACACAAAGAAATAGTTCTTAACTGGCTATCACTTGATGGCTCAGTACAGAGGAACAGACAGAAATGCCCATCTCCCAGTCTTCCCCTGTAAGAGGTATATTTGCAGACTTAAAACCTGTTGCCCAAGGTTCTAGTTGCCAATCAACCTCATTCTAGGTGCTGACTGAAATCATCCTTGTTGGAACATGGACAGATCTTGGCATACTCTCAGTTACTGGGAACCACTAAGAACAAAGTAGACTGCTCGGACAATCACAAAGGCTTGAAAGACAACCACAGCTAGGGCAAGGTTAAATGATGTTTCATCTTCTATATTAGGCCACTCTTTTAAGACTAGGAAAGGTGGCTATTTATTCTAATGCACAGAAACAAAAACAGAATTAAAGAAATTGATGAAAGAGGGGAATATTTTTTAAAGGACAAGATAAAACCTAATAAAACTAAAAATAAATACAAATGATATAGCTGATGAAGAGTCAAAAACAACAATATGAGGAAGTTTACCAAATTTCAAAGAAGAATGAATCAACAAAGTGATAATTGCAACAAAGAGCAAATATAAGGAAGTGCCATGTAGAAGTCACACAGCAGAAAAACAAGAACTAAAAAATGCAATAGAGTGGGTTCAACAACAGATCAAATGAAGTAGAAGGATCAGTGAACTCAAAGACAAAGTAGTGAAAAATCACCTAATGAGATATCAAAGAGAAAAAATAATTAAAAATACGTGAAGATAGCTTAAAGGAATTGTGGAACAATATCAAGCAGATCATCTTTTGTGTTATGAGTTTTAAAGGGAGAAATGAAAGTGAAAGTTGGTCAGTCGTGTCAAACTCTTTGCAATTCCATAGACTACATAGAATTCTACAGGCCAGAATACTGGAATGGGTAGCCTTTCCTTTCTCCATGGGATCTTCCCAACCTAGGGATTGAACCCAGGTCTCCTACATTGCAGACAGATCCTTTACCAGCTGAGCTACCAGGGAAGTCCAAAGGGAGAAGAGAGATTAGCTCTTTTACCTTTTTCTTCTCTGGAAACTCCATCTCTTCTTCAATTCTGAAGGAAATACTTACCAGGTAGGGATCTTGGTTGGAATTTTGCATATACATTATATATATATATATATATATATATATATATATATATATATGGAATATTACCCATAATAAAATAGAAAAGAAGGTTATCCTGTCATTTTCAATAATAGGAATGAGCCTTGAAGGCATTATGTTAAGTGAGATAAGTTAGACTGAGAAAGATTAATACCATATGATCTCATTTATATGTGAAATACAAAACAAAAAGAAAACCAAAACCCAAAATTATAGATACAGAGAATGGATTGGTAGTTGCCAGAGATAGTGATTATAGGTGTGTAAGATGTGTGAGAGTGTTCAAAAGCTAAACTTCTAGTAAAATAAATAAGTCTGGAGATGAAATATACAGCATGATTAGTACAGCTAATAATACTTGAAATACATATTTCAAAAATATTTGAAATTTAAAAAACGTATGTCTTAATTCTTATCAGATGAACAAATTTTTGTAACTATGTATGGTGATGGATAACTAGACTTATTTTTGTAATCATTTTGTGGTACACCTGAATCTAATGTAACATTAATGTCTATTATATCTCAGTTTTAAAGGATACTAAAATAATAAGTGGTAGAGAGAAAATGTGTGTGCATGAACTGTGATGGTTAGAGGAGGTATAATGTGATTCAGCATGTCAGTCAATGACCAACTTGATTTCCCCAAAGTGCTTTAGATAAATCAATGAAAAAAACCCAGTCTCTCTCCTCCTTTCCCTGATAACTATGGCAAAGCAAAGATTTACTATGCTGGAACCATGGCCACTATTGCAGAAGTTCCTCAACAGAGTCCAGTCTAGCACTTTATCATTTAGACTGCTTTGATTCTACTTGAGCCTTCACAGATCTGTTGGAATCAGCAGCACACATGAAACCTAGATCACAAATATGCAGTCACTCAGTTCAGGGGAAGGACAGTAGTAAGTTCTGGAAAAGAATTTTCCCAGAGCAATTGTTTTTGCTGAGGTAATCCATTGAAAGGATTCATTTAAAGGGTGTCCATTCTGTATGAATGCCAATATAGTCACTCCTTTGCAAATAAAAATAAGCCTTTATGGTGAGTCTGGCCCTGATTTGAACCAAGGTAAAAGTTTATTCTGGAAACTTCTCGAAAACGTTTGTTTTTCTAAATCTGAATCAGTAAGAGAACAAAGGCAAGGATTCAGAAACTTTGACTCCAAGATTTGTATTAAATACATTAATGTATTTCCCACCACTTATACCTATTTCTTTTCTCTTTTGGGGAAATATAATACATGATTATTTGCACTTCCTAAGGGAAATGGACAACTGAAAACATTCAACTTTTAGGGAGTACTTACCTGATGAGTATGTCTGTATATACAGTGTGGCAAGTGGAAAATTGCTTTACGTTGAATGGCCAGACATAAGCCATACTGTGGTAAGACCCAGGGATAAGCTACAGAGGGAGAATCCTTGGAGCTGGATATGAAAGTTATTGAGGCTTTCTGAGTCATCTGCCATTAGGAACCTCTGAAAGGAACAAAAATCATCTTACTGTGTCAATGGTCACCTCAGGTTCTACCCTCTATGCTTTGTATTTTACATATAAAAATACATATTTTCCAGTGGTCATGTATGGATGTGAGAGTTGGACTGTGAAGAAAGCTGAGTGCCAAAGAATTGATGCTTTTAAACTGTGGTGTTGGAAAAGACTCTTGAGAGTCCCTTGGACTGCAAGGAGATCCAACCAGTCCATCCTAAAGGAAATCAGTCCTGGGTGTTCATTGGAAAGACTGATGCTGAAGCTGAAACTCCAATACTTTGGCAACCTCATGCAAAGAGTTGACTCATTGGAAAAGACCCTGATGATGGGAGGGATTGGGGGAAGGAGGAGAAGGGGATGACAGAGAATGAGATGGCTGGATGGCATCACCGACTTGATGGAAGTGAGTTTGAGTAGACTCCGGGAGTTGGTGATGGACAGGGAGGCCTGGCGTGCTGCAATTCATGGGGTCGCAAAGAGTCAGACACGACTGAGTGACTGAACTGAACTGAACTGAACTGAATATTATATGGTTGGTCCATTTGACAAAATGTCAAAACCTTATAAGCTTATGCTGCTGCTGCTATTGCTGCCAAGTCGCTTCAGTCATGTCCGACTCTGTGCAACCCCATAGACAGCAGCCCACCAGGCTCCCCTGTCTCGGGATTCTCAAGGCAAGAGTACTGGAGTGGGTTGCCATTTCCTTCTCCAATGCATGAAAGTGAAAAGTGAAAATGAAGTTGCTCAGTTGTGTCCAACTTTTAGCAACCCCATGGTCTGCAGCCTACCAGGCTCCTCCATCCATGGAATTTTCCAGTCAAGAGTACTGGAGTGGGGTGCCATTGCCTTCTCCAATGCATGAAAGTGAAAAGTGAAAATGAAGTTGCTCAGTTGTGTCCGACTTTTAGCAACCCCATGGTCTGCAGCCTACCAGGCTCCTCCATCCATGGAATTTTCCGGTCAAGAGTACTGGAGTGGGGTGCCATTGCCTTCTCCGGTCCCCCATGCTAGTAAGGTTATATTCAAAATCCTCTAAGCTAGGCTTCAGCATTATGTGAACTGAGAACTTCCAGATATTAAAGCTGGGTTTAGAAAAGGCAGAGGAACCAGAGACCAAATTGCCACATTCACTGGATCATAGAGAAAGCAAAGGGAATTCAAGAAAAAACAGCTATTGTTTCATTGACCAAAAGCCTTTGGTGGTGTGGTCATAACAAACTGTGGAAAACTCTTAAAGAGATGGGAATACTAGACCATCTTACCTGTCTCCTGGGAAACCTGTATGCAGGTCAAGAAGAAACAGTTATAAACCTGTATGGAAAAATTAACTGGTTTAGGATTGAGAAAGGAGCATGGCAATGCTGTTTATTGTCAATCTGTTTATTTAACTTGTATCAGAGCACATCATGCAAAATGCTGGGCTGGATGAAGTACAAGCTGGAATTGAGATTGCTGGGAGAAATATTTACAGCCCCAGATATGCAGATGATACCACTCTAATGGCAGAAAGTGAAGAGGAAATAAAGAGCCTCTTAGTGAGGGTGAAGGAGGAGTGAAAAAGCCGGCTTAAAACTCAATATTAAAAAAAAAAACCTAAGATCATGGTATCAGTTCCATCACTTCCTTATGTTCAAGTTGGATTTAGAAAAGGCAGAGGAACCAGAGATCAAATTGCCAACATCCATTGGATCATAGAAAAAGCAAGAGAGTTCCCAAAAAACATCTACTTCTGTTTTATCAACTACGCCAAAGCCTTTGACTGTGTGGACAACAACAAGCTGTGGAAAAAAGAGATGAGAATACCAGGTCACCTTACCTGCCTCCTGAGAAATCTATATGCAGGTCAAGAAGCAACAGTTAGAACTGGACATGGAAAAGAAGACTGGTTCTAAGTTGGGAAAAGAGTATGTCAAGGCTGTATACTGTCACCCAGCTTATTTAACTTACATGCAGAGTACATCATGTGAAATGCTGGGCTGGATGAAGTGGAAGCTGGAATCAAGATTGCCAGCAGAAATATCAATAACAAAGTGCAAAGATTAGAAATATTAAAAAATTAAGGTACATCATGAATGCATAAAACATATATAAATACTATTTTGTCTTCTACTAATAAAATATACACAGATACAATAAAAAACAGAAGATGACAGAGGAATAGGATGGGGAGAACACTTTCTCCCCCACAAGTTCATCAAAGAACATTTAAACGCCGAGTAAATTCCACAAAACAACTTCTGAATGCTGGCAGAGGACATCAGGCACCCAGAAAAGCAACCCATTGTCTTCAAAAGGAGGTAGGAAAAAATATAAAAGACAAAAAGGAGACAAAAAAGGGAGGGACGGAGCTCCATCCCAGGAAGGGAGTCTTAAAAAGAGAGAAGTTTCCAAACACCAGGAAACATTCTCACTGCCGAATCTGTGCCGAGCCTTGGAAGCACAGAGGGCAACATAACAGGGAGGAAAAATAAATAAACAATTAAAACCTGCAGATTATGAGCCCTATGGTAACTCCCCCAGCGGAGAAGCAGCGCAGACACCTGCACACGCCACTAGCAAGTGGGGCCTGGGCAGGGAGGTGCAGCGTGGGCTGCATCGCTTAGAGTAAGGATCTGACCTGAATACCCCGAGCGCCATCTGAGCGAAATAATTTGGGCTAGCAAACCAGACTGTGGGATATCTACCACGCAAAAAGCCAGACCTAACCTAAGACACCGCCAGACCTGCGCACAAAACAAAGGACTGAACAGAGATAGCTGGCTGCAGACCATCCCCCTCCCGTGACAGGCAGCCAGAGCCGGAAGGGGGCAATTGCAGCCCCACAGAGACATTATCTACAAAACTGTAAGCAGGCTTCTTTGCTAACTAAAACTTCTTGGGGTTCTGGAAGGTCAACATCCGCCTGAGAAGGTGCGTCGGTTGTACACCTAGATAACCGAGCGGCGGGGAGGCGATAAGTTGCAGCAACCACGCTCGCCAAACACCTCATCACCTGAGCTGCTCGGACCTGGAAAGGGCACAAAATGCAGGCCCAACCGAGTCTGCGCCTCTGAGGACTACCCAAGTGCCTGAACCTGAGCAGCTTAGACCTGGGAGGTGCAAGCAGCCCAGGGTTCCTGGCGGAGCAACCTAGAGCCTGAGCAGTGTGGGCAGGGAAGCTAAACGCGCCGTGAGCGGGGGCAGGCCCAGTGTGGCCGAGGCACTGTGAGCACATGCCAGTGTTATTTGTTTGAAGCATCCCTCCCTCCCCATAGCATGAGTGAACAAGTGAGCCTAAAAAACAAAAAAAAAAAGTATCCACCACTGTCCCTTTGTGACAGGGCAGAAATCAGAGACCAACAAACTTCATATATATATATATTTTATAATTTTTGTGACCTTGTTTTTTCTTTTTTTCCTTTAACATTGTATTTTTGAAATTCCAAACTCTACTCTAGATTTTTAATTTTAGCTTTTTGGTATTTGTTATCAATTTTGTACCTTTTTTTAAAAAAATAATTTTTGTGACTTTTTTTTTCTTCTCTCTCTCTCTTTCTCTTCTTCAACATTGTATATCTGAAATTCCAAACTCTAGATTTTAATTTATGCTTTTTGGTATTTGTTATCAATTTTGTAACTATATTTTCTTTATAATTTTTGTGACTTTTTTCTCTCTTTCTTTTTCTTCTTCTTTTCTTTAACATTGTATTTTTGAAATTCCAAACTCTAGATTTTTAATTTTTGCTTTTATGTATTTGTTACCAATTTTGTACCTTTAAGAACCCAATCTTCAGTACCCATTTTTTACTAGAAAGCGAGATTACTGGCTTGCCTGCTCTCTCCCCCTTTGGACTCCCCTTTTTCTCCACCAGGTCGCCTGTGTCTCCTCCCTAAACCTTCTCTGCTCTAATCAACTCTGGGAATTTCTGTGTGTTCCAGACAATGGAGAACACTTAGGGAACTGATTACTGGCTGGATCTGTCTCCCTCCTTTTCATTCCCCCCTTTTATCCTCCTGGCCACCTCTGTCTCCTTCCTCCTTCTTCTCTTCTCTGTATAACTCCATGAACATCTCTGAGCGGTCCAGTTGTGGAGTGCACATAAGGAAGTGATTACTGGCTAGCCCACTCTCTCCTCTAATGATTCCATCTCATCTCATTCTGGTCACCTCTAACTCCCTCCTCCCTCTTCTCCTCTCCATGTAACGCTGTGAACCTCTCTGGGTGACCCTCACGGTGGAGAAACTTTTCATCTTTAACCTAGATGTTTTATCAATGGTGCTGTATAGAAGGAGAAGTTTTGAGACTACTGTAAAAATAAGACTGATAACTGGAAGCAGGAGGCTAAAGTCCAAACCCTGACTCCAGGGAACTCCTGACTCCAGGGAACATTAATTGACAGGAGCTCATCAAACGCCTCCATACCTACACTGAAACCAAGCACCACACAAGGGCCAACAAGTTCTAGGGCAAGACATACCAAGCAAATTCTCCAGCAACACAGGAACACAGCCCTGAGCTCCAAGATGCAGGCTGCCCAAAGTCACCCCAAAACCATAGAGATCTCATAACTCATTACTGAACACTTCATTGCACTCCAGAGAGAAGAAATCCAGCTCCACCCACCAGAACACCAACACAAGCTTCCTTAACCAAGAAACCTTGACAAGCCACCTGTACAAACCCACACACAGCAAGGAAACGCCACAATAAAGAGAACTCCACAAACTGCCAGAATACAGAAAGGCCACCCCAAACTCAGAAATTTAAACAAGATGAAGAGACAGAGGAATACACAGCCAGTAAAGGAACAGGATAACTGCCCACCAAACCAAACAAAAGAGGAAGAGATAGGGAATCTACCTGATAAAGAATTCTGAATAATGATAGTGAAATTGATCCAAAATCTTGAAATCAAAATGGAATCACAGATAAATAGCCTGGAGACAAGGACTGAGAAGATGCAAGAAAGGTTTAACAAGGACCTAGAAGAAATAAAAAAGAGCCAATATATAATGAATAATGCAATAAATGAGATCAAAAACACTCTGGAGGCAACAAATAGTAGAATAACAGAGGCAGAAGATAGGATTAGTGAATTAGAAGGTAGAAATAAATGAATCAGAGAGGAAAAAAGAAAAATGAATTAAAAGAAATGAGGACAATCTCAGACACCTCCAGGACAATTATTAAATGCTGCAACATTCGAATCATAGGGGTCCCAGAAGAAGAAGACAAAAAGAAAGACCATGAGAAAATACTTGAGGAGATAATAGTTGAAAAATTCCCTAAAATGGGGAGGGAAATAATCACTCAAGTCAAAGAAACCAAGAGAGTCCCAAACAGGATAAACCCAAGGTGAAACACCTCAAGACACATATTAATCAAATTAACAAAGATCAAACACAAAGAACAAATATTAAAAGCAGTAAGGGGAAAAACAGCAAATAACACACAAGGGAATTCCCATAAGGATGATCAAAGGATCAATCCAAGAAGAAGATACAACAGTTATAAATATATATGCATACAACACGGGAGCACCACAATATGTAAGACAAAGGCTAACAAGTATCAAAGGAGAAATTAACAATAACACAATAATAGTGGGAGACTTTAATACCCCACTCCCACCTATGGATAGACCAACTAAACAGAAAATTAACAAGGAAACACAAACGTTAAATGATAAAATAGACCAGTTAGACCTAATTGATATCTATAGGACATTTCATCCCAAAACAATGAATTTCATCTTTTTCACAAGCACACACAGAACCTTCTCCAGGATAGATCACATCCTGGGCCATAAATCTAGCCTTGGTAAATTCAAAAAAATTGAAATCATTCCAAGCATCTTTTCTGACCACAATGCAGTAAGATTAGATCTTAATTACAGGAGAAAAAAAAAAAACACTAAAAATTCCAACATACGGAGGCTGAACAACACGCTGCTGAATAACCAAAAAATGACAGAAGAAATAAAAAAAGAAATCAAAATATGCATAGAAGTGAATGAAAATGAAAATACAACAACCCAAAACCTGTGGGACACTGTAAAAGCAGTGCAAAGGGGAAGGTTCATAGCAATACAGGCATACCTCAAGAAACAAGAAAAAAGTCAAATAAATAACCTAACTCTACACCTAAAGCAACTAGAAAAGGAAGAAATGAAGGACCCCGGGTTAGTAGAAGGAAAGAACTCTTAAAAATTAAGGCAGAAATAAATGCAAAAGAAACAAAAGAGACCATAGCAAAAATCAACAAAGCCAAAAGCTGATTCTTTGAAAGGATAAATAAAATCGACAAACCATTAGCCAGACTCATCAAGAAACAAAGGGAGATAAATCAAATCAGTAAAATTAGAAATGAAAATGGAGAGATCACAACAGACAACACAGAAATACAAAGGATCATAAGAGACTACTATCAGCAATTATATGCCAATAAAATGGACAACAGGGAAGAAATGGACAAATTCTTAGAAAAGTACAACTTTCCAAAACTGGACCTGGAAGAAATAGAAAATCTTAACAGACCCATCACAAGCACGGAAATTGAAACTGTAATCAAAAATCTTCCAGCAAACAAAAGCCCAAGTCCAGACGGCTTCACAGCTGAATTCTACCAAAAATTTAGAGAAGAGCTAACACCTATCCTGCTCAAACTCTTCCAGAAAATTGCAGAGGAAGGTAAACTTCCAAACTCATTCTATGAGGCCACCATCACTCTAATACCAAAACCTGATAAAGATGCCACGAAAAAGGAAAACTACAGGCCAGGACCACTGATGAACATAGATGCAAAAATCCTTAATAAAATTCTAACAATCAGAACTCAACAACACATTAAAAAGATTATACATCATGACCAAGTGGGTTTTATCCCAGGGATGCAAGGATTCTTCAATATCCACAAATCAATCAATGTAATACACCACATTAACAAATTGAAAAATAAAAACCATATGATTATCTCAATAGATGCAAAGAAAGCCTTTGACAAAATTCAACATCCATTTATGATAAAAACTCTCCAGAAAGCAGGAATAGAAGGAATGTACCTCACATAGTAAAGGCTATATATGACAAACCCATTATCCTCAATGGTGAAAAATTGAAAGCATTTCCTCTAAAGTCAGGAACAAGACAAGGGTGCCCACTTTCACCACTACTATTAAACAGAGTTTTGGAAGTTTTGGCCACAGGAATCAGAGCAGAAAAAGAAATAAAAGGAATCCAAATTGGAAAAGAAGTAAAACTCTCACTGTTTGCAGATGACATGATCCTCTACATAGAAAACCCTAAAAACTCCACCAGAAAATTACTAGAACTAATCAATGAATATAGTAAAGTTGCAGGATGTAAAATCAACACACAGAAATTCCTTGCATTCTTATACACTAATAATGAGAAAAGAGAAAGAGAATTTAAGGAAACAATTCCATTCACCATTGCAATGAAAAGAATAAAACACTAAGGTATATATCTACCTAAAGAAACTAAAGACCTATATATAGAAAACTATAAAACACTGGTGAAAGAAATCAAAGAGGACACAAAAAGATGGAGAAATATATCATGTTCATGGATTGGAAGAATCAATATAGTGAAAATGAGTATACTATCCAAAGCAACCTATAGATTCAATGCAATCCCTATCAAGCTACCAACGGTATTCTTCACAGAGCTAGAACAAATAATTTCACAATTTGTATGGAAATACAAAAAACCTCAAATAGCCAAAGCTATCTTGAGAAAGAAGAATGGAACTGGAGGAATCAACCTACCTGACTTCAGGCTCTACTACAAAGCCACAGTCATCAAGACAGTATGGTACTGCCACAAAGACAGAAATATAGATCAAAGGAACAAAATAGAAAGCCCAGAGATAAATCCACGCACATATGGACACCTTATCTTTGACAAAGGAGGCAAGAATATACAATGGAGAAAAGACAACCTCTTTAACAAGTGGTGCTGGGAAAACTGGTCAACCACTTGTAAAAGAATGAAACTAGAGCACTTTCTAACACCTTACACAAAAATAAACTCAAAATGGATTAAAGATCTAAATGTAAGACCAGAAACTATAAAACTCCTAGAGGAGAACATAGGGAAAACACTCTCTGACATACATCACAGCAGGATCCTCTATGACCCACCTCCCAGAATATTGGAAATAAAAGCAAAAATACACAAATGGGACCTAATTAAACTTAAAAGCTTCTGCACAACAAAGGAAACTATAAGCAAGATGAAAAGACAGCCTTCAGAATGGGAGAAAATAATAGCAAATGAAGCAACTGACAAACAACTAATCTCAAAAATACACAAGCAACTCCTACAGCTCAACTCCAGAAAAATAAATGACCCAATCAAAAAATTTGCCAAAGAACTAAATAGACATTTCTCCAAAGAAGACATACAGATGGCTAACAAACACATGAAAAGATGCTCAACATCACTCATTATCAGAGAAATGCAAATCAAAACCACTATGAGGTACCATTTCACGCCGGTCAGAGTGGCTGGGATCCAAAAGTCTACAAGCAGTAAATGCTGGAGAGGGTGTGGAGAAAAGGGAACCCTCTTATACTGTTGGTGGGAATGCAAACTAGTACAGCCTCTATGGAGAACAGTGTGGAGATTCCTTAAAAAACTGGAAATAGAACTGCCTTATGACCCAGCAATCCCACTGCTGGTCATACACACTGAGGAAACCAGAATTGAAAGAGACATGTGTACCCCAATGTTCATCGCAGCACTGTTTATAATAGCCAGGACATGGAAGCAACCTAGATGTCTATCAGCAGATGAATGGATAAGAAAGGAGTGGTACATATACACAATGGAGTATTACTCAGCCATTAAAAAGAATACATTTGAATCAGTTCTAATGAGGTGGATGAAACTGGAGCCTATTATACAGATGAAGTAAGCCAGAAAGAAAAACACCAATACAGTATACTAATGCATATATATGGAATTTAGAAAGATGGTAACAATAAACCCTGTATACGAGACAGCAAAAGAGACACTGATGTATAGATCAGTCTTATGGACTCTGTGGGAGAGGGAGAGGGTGGGGTGATTTGGGAGAATGGCATTGAAATATGTATAATATCATATATGAAACGAGCCGCCAGTCCAGTTTTGATGCACGATACTGGATGCTTGGGGCTGGTGCAATGGGAAGACCCAGAGGAATGGTATGGGGAGGGGGGAGGGAAGAGGGATCGGGATGGGGAACGCATGTATGCCTGTGGCAGATTCATTTCGATATATGGCAAAACCAATATAATATTGTAAAGTTTAAAAAAATTATTCAAATTTATGCACAAAATACTTATTGACTGTACATAGTACCATTTGCAGTCTAGAAAAATGTAAGCAAACATAAAGAAGCAGTATTAAATCATAACTGCACAAAATTAATTGTGGTACAAAATATACTACAGTAAAAGTTTTGTAGCCATCTTTGTTGCTGTTGTGGTGAGTTCAAAAGTTTTATGTATCTGCTTAAAATGGCATGTGATATTAATCATCTCTGTGTAAGCAATCTGTCCTTCCAGTAAGTTTTGTTGTGCAGTGAAGAGTGATGGCTTGTTCTTCTCATGTATTTTTCACTGTATTTAGTATAATACTTTAACCTTGAGTAACACCATAAAACTCATACAAAATGCCATTTGTGAAAATGGGAGTGCTCACAAGAAACAGAGAAAGGTCATGACTTCAGGAGAAAAAGTTGAACTGATAAATATATACCATAGATTGATGTATGCAGTAACCTATCATTTCAATATAATTTATCTTAAGGACCACTGTAAAAAAGATAAAAGGAAATTTGTGAAATCGTTACTGTGGCTACATCAGCAGTCATGAAAACCTGGAAATTTTGTGAAATACTTTTTTTTTTTTTACTCACATCAATTGTGCAGCTTCTATGTGGGTGCAGGCAAAAGTGTCATAATCTGGAAAACAAATTCCACAAAAGACATGTATTAGTAAGGAAGAGAAGAAATCACCAGGATTTAAGGCAGGAAGGGATAGGCTAACTCTAAGTAGTAGGGCAAATGCAGTTGGATTTATAATCAGGATTTCCCTAATCTTTAAAGCTGCTAAACCCTTGAGCCTGGAGGGGAAAATGTAAACATCAGCTGCCAGTCTTTTGGTTGTAAAATAAAAAGGCCTGGACCAGGAGAATCCATTTTTTTCTGGATTGCCTACATTGATTCTTTGTCCCCAAAATCAGGAAATACATTGTCAGTGAGGGATTACACTTTAAAATTCTTTTGATATTAGACAGTGCTCCTGGCCACCCAGAACCTTATGAGTTCCACACTGAAGGAATCAAAGTAGTATGTTTGTGCCCAAACACAACTTCTCTAATTTAGCCTCTAGATGACAAGGTCATACAGACTTTAAGGCTCATTACACACAGTACATTATGGAACAGATAGTCACCACTATGAAAGAGAACCCTGATAGAGAGAACATCATGAATATCTGGAAGGATTACTCCATGGAAGATGCAATAGTTGTTATAGAAAAAAACGTATGAAAGCCACTAAGCCATAAACAATAAATTTATGCTGGAGAAAATTGTCTTTAGATGTTGTGCATGAATTCACAGGATTTGCAACAGTCAATCAAGGAAATCATAAGAGATTGTGAATAGGGCCAAGAAGGTGTGGCTACAGGGTTTCAAGATATGAATCTTGGAGAAATTCAAGAACTAACAGACATCACACCAGAAGAATTAACAGATGATGATGTGATGGATATGATTCGCAACTGAACCAGTGGCACGTGATGAAGAAGATGTAAAAAAATGCAGTGTCAGAAAGCAATTGGCACTAGATAATCTGACAGAATGGTTATGATAACTACAGAGTGCTTTTGACTTATTTTACAACATGAACCTTTATCTAATATAGGCACTGAAACTAAAGCAAATAGTGGAAGAAGGATTTGTACTGTATAGAAAGGTCTTATGGAAATAAAAACCCATAAGTCAGACAGTAATTATGATTTGTTTTCAGAAAGTTGTACTGTTCTTGGCATTCCTGTCCCCACTTCCACCTCCTCCAGCTCTTCTCTGCCACCCATAAAACAGCAAGACCAACTCCTTCCTACTTCCTCCTTCTCAAACTACTCACCATGGAGCTCCTGCTCCAGCCTCTCTTGCTCCAGCATTGCTTCCCACTAAGATAGAAGTTGATATTGTATTTGACAGTGCACACACTTGGAGGGAATGGAGCTGGCTAGGGCCGATCAGGGTAGAAGTAACCATTGCTAGCTCATGTGTCCTGGAACACACTGCAGAGGGAGTGTAGTTGGTTCCAAGGTAGGGACTGCCATCACATGAATGCACTTTCCTGTGCACAGTTTGTGGAGGTGGGAGATTGGGTTAGCTCAGTGGTGTGGCATAAACCAGTGGCACCAGCCCTGACACAGCTTCTAACAAGATGCCTACACTGAGAAAAAGGTGAAAGCAGCACAGAAGTGCAGCCCAAGACCTCAGGCCCCAGCCATATCGTAAACCAAGGCAAAGACTGCCATCACACCTAGGAGAAACCCTCTTCACTCAGGGTTCCTCCTCCAGCCCCTCATTTTCCAACCCCACTTTCAAGGGATGGTGATAGCCATTGAGCATAGGACAAATGCTGGTATGCACATGACTCTGATACTAACCCTTCCAACTGTAGGCTTACCTCCCATTAAGGTGGTGGTGCCAGCACACCCTGGGGAATGCAACCATATTCATTTCAGATGTAGCACTCCCACACAAGCCACTGGGAAAATACAGATTGCACAGAGTTGCTCTTACACAAGGGCAATTGCTCAAGACAAGATTAGGTAACTTTCATCTCAGTTCACATACACAGAGAAATATAAACAAACCTAGAAGACTGAGGAATGTTTTAAGCAAAAGAAAACACTCATTAAAGATAGACAAATAATTTAGCTGATAAAAAATGAAATCAATAGTAACAAGAATGTAAACTGAACTGGGGAAAATAATAGATAATCTAAATGAGAATTTAAAAGAGGAACTAGAAAATATAAAAAAGAATTGCTCAGAGCTGAAGGATACAATAACAAATGAAAAAAAAATGCACTAGCAAGTATTAACAGTAAAATAGGATTTATAGAATAATGTAAAGGAATTTGTAATAATATAAGGAATGTATAAGTGAATTTGGAAAACTCAGCGGTGGCCACAGAACTGGAAAAGGTCAGTTTTCATTCCAATCACAAAGAATGTCAATGCCAAAGAATGCTAACACTATTGCACAACTGCACTCATCTCACACGTTAGCAAATCAATGCTCAAAATTCTCCAAGCCAGGCTTCAACAGTATGTGAACTGGGAACTTGCAGATGTTCAAGCTGGTTTTAGAAAAGGCAGGGGAACCAGAGATCAAATTGCCAACATCCACTGGATCATAGAAAAAGCAACAGAATTCCAGAAAAATATCAACTTCTGCTTTATTGATCATGCCAAAGCCTTTGACAAAGTAGATCACAACAAACTGTGCAACATTCTTCAAGAGATTGGTATACCAGGCCACCTTACCTGCCTCCTGAGAAATCTGTATGCAGGTCAAGAAGCAACAGCTAGAACCTGACATGAAACAGTAGACAGGTACCAAATTGGGAAAGGAGCACGTCAAGGCTGTATATTGTCACCATGCTTATTTAACTTATATGCAGAGTACATCATGAGAAATTCCGGGCTGGATGAAGAACAGGCTGGAATCCAGATTTCTGGGAGAAATATCAATAACCTCAGATATGCAGATGACACCACCCTTAAGTCAGAAAGTGAAGAAGAACTAAATAGCCTATTGATGAAAGTGAAAGAGGAGAGTGGAAATTTTGGCTTAAAATTCAACATTCAAAAAACAAAGATCATGGCATCTGGTCCCATCACTCCATGGCAAATAGATGGAGAAACAATGGAAACAGTGACAGACTTCATTTTCTTGGGCTCCAAAATCACTGCAGATGGCAACTGCAGACATGAATTTATAAGATACTTGCTCCTTGGAAGAAAAGCCATGACCAACCTAGACAGCATATTAAAAAGCAGAGATATCACTTTGCCCGACAAAGGTCAGTGTAGTCAAGGCTATGGTTTTTCAATAACTTTGCTACTGATCACAGCAAACACCCTCTTCAAACAACATAAGAGAAGACTGTATACATAGACATCACCAGATGGTCGATACTGAAATCAGATTGATTATATTCTTTGCAGCCAAAGATGTAGAAGCTCAATACAGTCAGCAAAAACAAGACCAGGAGCTGACTGTGGCTCAGATCATGAATTCCTTATTGCCAAGTTCAAACTTAAATTAAAGAAAGTAGGGAAAACCGCCAGATCATTCAGGTATGACCTAAATCAAATCCTTTATGATTATATAGTGGGAGTGACAAATAGATTCAAGGGATTAGATCTGATAGACAGAGTGCCTGAAGAACTATGGATGGAGGTTCATGAAATTGTACAGGAGGCAGTGATCAAGACCATCCCCAAGAAAAAGAAATGCAAAAAGGCAAAATAATTGTCTGAGGAGGACTTACAAACAGCTGAGAAAAGAAGGGAAACTAAAGACAAAGGAGGAAAGGAAAGATATACACATTTGAATGCAGTTTCAAAGAACAGCAAGGAGAGATAAGGAAGCCTTCTTCAGTGATCAGTGTAAAGAAAAAGATGAAAACAATAGAATGGGCAAGACTAGAGATCTCTTCAAGAAAATCAGAGATACCAAGGGAACATTTAATCCAAAGATGGGCTCAAGAAAGGACAGAAATGCTATGGACCTAACAGAAGCAGAAGATGTTAAGAAGAGGTGGCAAGAATACACAGAAGAACTGTACAGAAAAGATCTTCATGGCCTAGATAACCATAATGACGTGATCACTCACCTAGAGCCAGACATCTTGGAATGGGAAGTCAAGTGGGCCTTAGGAAACATCACTACAAACTAAGCTACTGGAGGTGATGGAATTCCAGCTGAGCTATTTCAAATCCCAAAGATGATGCTGTGAAAGTGCTGCACTCAATAAGCCAGAAGTCTGGGAAAACTCAGCAGTGGCCACAGGACTGGAAAATGTCAGTTTTCATTCCAATCACAAAGAAAGGCAATGCCAAAGAATGTTCAAACTACCACACAATTGCACTCATCTCACAAACTATCAAAGTAATGCTCAAAATTCTCTAAACCAGTCTTCAACAGTACATGAACTGAGAAATTCCAGATGTTTAAGCTGGGTTTATAAAAGGCAGAGGAACCAGAGATGAAATTGCCAACACCTGTTGGATCATTGAAAAAGTGAGAGAGTTTTGGAAAAAACATCTACTTATGCTTTATTGATTATGCCAAAGCCTTTGACTGTGTGGATGAAAAGAAACTGGAAAATTCTTAAACAGATGGGAATGCCAGATCACCTTACCTGCCTCCTCATAAATCTGTATGCAGGTCAAGAGGCAACAGTTAGAACTGGTCATGGAACAACAGACTGGTTCCAAATCAGGAAAGGAGTACGTCAAGGCTGCATACTGTCACCTTACTTATTTAACTTCTATGCAGAGTACACCATGCAAAATGCTGGGCTGGAGGAATCACAAGCTGGAATCAAGATTGCCAGGAGAAATATCAGTAAACTCTGATATGCAGATGACACCACCCTTATTACAGAAATTGAAGAAGAATTAAAGTGCCTCTTGATGAATGTGAGAGAGTCAAAAAGTTGGATTAAAACCCAACATTCAGAAAACTAAGATTCTGGCATCTGGTACCATCATTTCATGGCAAATAGATGGCGAAAAAATGGAAACAGTGAGAAAATTTATTTTTTGATGGGCTCCAAAATCACTGCAGATGGTGATTGCAGCCATGAAATTAAAACATGCTTGCTCTTTGGAAGGAAAGTCATGAGCAACCTAGACACCATATTAAAAAGCATAGACATTACTTTGCCCACAAAGGTCCATCTAGTCAAAACTATGGTTTTTCCAGTAGTCATGTATGGATGTGAGAGTTGGACTATAAAGAAAGCTGAGCACTGAAGAACTGATGCTTTTGAACTGTGGTATTGGAGAAGACTCTTGAGAGTCCCTTGGACAGCAAGGAGATCCAACCAGACTATCCTAAAGGAAATCAGTCCTTAATATTCATTGGAAGAACTGATGCTGAAGCTGAAACTCCAATAATTTGGCCACCCGATGCGAAGAACTGACTCACTATAAGCGACCCTGATGCTGGGAAAGATTGAAGGCAAGATGAGAATGGGTCAACAGAGGATGAAATGTTTGGATGGCATTACTGACTCAATGGACATGAGTTTGAGTAAGCTCCGGGTGTTGGTGATGGACAGGGAAGCCTGGCGTGCTGTAGTCCATGGGATTGCAAAGAGTCAGACACGACTGAGTGACTGAACTGAACTGTATAAGGAATCTGGAAGACAGAATTATGAAAGTCACCCAATCAGAATGGCAAAAAGAAAAACAAATTTTAAAACATGAGATTAATTTAAGGGATCTTTGGGACAGCATCAAGCATGCCAACATTCACTTAATAGCAATCCTAGGAGAAAAGAGAAAAAGGGGTAGAAAATGTATTTGATGACATTATGATGGAAAATTTATCGAAGAAAGAAACGGATATTGAGTTATGGAAATCACAGAGAATCCCAAACAAAATGAACCTAAGGAGACTTATGCTAATATATACCATAATGAAAATGCCAAAGTTAAAAGTAATAGAGAATTTTAAAGGTAGTAAAAGAAACACAAAATGTCATGTACACAAGGAACTCCAATAAGGCTATCAGTTAAATTTTGAACAGAAACATTGTAGGCCAAAATGGCTTGATATATTTAAAATCTCAAAGGAAAAAACTACAACCTAGTATCGTCTACACAGCAAGATTATCATTTAGAAATGAAGGAAAGATTAAAAGCTTCCCAGAAAAGCAAAAATTAGAAGAGTTCATCAATACTAAACTGAGATTACAAGAAGTGGCAAAAGGTCTTTTTTAAGTAGAAAAGAAATGTTTACCACAGGAAATAAGACATTATATACTGTCTTATTTTGACTGTTGAAGGAAATATTTAGTAAAAACTGTTGATCAACAATGTAAATAAGAGTAGGAAAGTAAAAAAATGAAAATTGTAAAATCAGCTATAACTATAATAAATACTTAAAGCATAAGTATGAAAATGCATAATATGACATTGAAAACAAAACATGGGAGAGGAGAATAAAAAATAATCCTTTAGGATGTGTTTGAACTTAAAGGATTACCAGTTTAAATCAAGAAGACATAGTTATAGGTAACATGTATGAATCCATAGTAACCACAAATCAAAACCCTACAATAGATACACACAAACTAAAAAAAAGGGAGTACAGACATAACATGGAAGATAAGTTGTCAAGCTACAAGGGGAAGAGACTAAAAGAGCAAAATGACAGAGAAGAACAAGAAAACAACTAAAAAACAAATAAAAAATGGCAGTAAGTGCATACCTATTGATAATCAGTGGACAAAATGCTTCAATCAAAAGACATAGGGTGACTGATTGTATAATAAAAAAACAAGACTCATCTGTATGCTGTCTACAAGAGACTCAATACAGAATTAAAGACACATGCAGCCTGAAAGTAAGGGGATGGAAAAAGAGTTTCTATATATGGAAACTGAAGAAAGCTAGGGTAGCACTCATATCAGAAAAAATATATATTTTAAAACAAACTCTATAAAAATGAAAAAGGAGGACATCATATAAAGATAAAGGGATCAATAAAATAAGAGGATATAAAGTTCATAAATGTATATGCACCTAATATAGGAACAGCCAAATACATAAAGTGAGTCTTAACTAACAAAAGGGAGATGTTGACAAGGATAAAATAATAGAAGACGCTAGTACATCACTTATATCAATGGACAGATCATTTAGACAGCAAATCAATAAGGAAACAGTGATATTAAATAACATATTAGACCAGTTGGACTTCATAGATATCTCCAGGACATTCCATCTAAAAACAGCAGGGATATACATTCTCTTCAAGTGCATATGGGATGTTCTCCAGGATACTTCACATGCTAGGCTAAAAAACAAGTCCCAACAAATTGAAGAGGATACAAATTATATCCGGAGAAGGAAATGGCAACCCACTCCAGTACTCTTGCCTGGAAAATCCCATGGATGGAGGAGCCTGGTAGGCTGCAGTCCATGGGGTCACACAGAGTCAGACATGACTGAAGTGACTTAGCAGCAGCAGCAGCAGCAGCAGAAATTATATCAAGCATCTATTCCAACATCATAGGTATGAAACTAGAAATAAATTACAGGGAGAAAAATGGAAAAAAAATACAAACACATGCAGACTAAACAACATGCTAGTAAAAAAATCCAACTGATCAGAAAACTAACCAAAGATAAAATCAGAAAATACCTTGAGAACAATAAAAATAAAAACACGTTTCCAAAATTCATGGGACAGAGCAAATACATGTAATAAGGACATTCATAGTAATACAGGCATACCTCAAGAAACAAGAAAACTCTCAAACAACCTAACTTATCATCTAAAAGAATTACAAATAAAGGACCAGTTCAGCAGAAGAAAAAAATAATTAAGATTGGAGGAGAAATAAATTAGGTAAAGATTAAAAAAATAGAAAAGATCATGAAACCAAAAGCTGGTGTTTGAAGAGATAAAATTGATAAGCTTTTAGCCAGGCTCATCAAGAGGAAAAGAGCGAGGTTCCAAAGACATGAAAAGGAGAAATTACAACTGATATCACAGAAATACAAATAGCCATAAGAGATAACCATAGTTTATATACTAAATGGTTGGACAATTTAGAAGAAACTGATAAATCCTTAGAAAAACTCTTTCAGTACTAAGTCGGGAAAAAACAGATAATCTGAACAGACTGACTACTAGCATTAAAATTGAATCAGTAATGAAAAAATACTTCCAACAACAACAAAAAAAGTCTGGGATTAGATGGCTTCACAGGGGAATTCTACCAAATATAGAGGAAGAACTACTACCTATACTTCCAAAATTATCCTTTAAAAAATGAAGAATATAGAATATACCCCAGTTCATTCCACAAGATCACCATTACCCTGATACCAATATCAGACAAAGAAACTACAAAAAATTACAGACCAATATAATAGATGAATTGTTGTTGTTCAGTCGCTCAGTTGTGTCCAGCTCCTTGTGATCCCATGAACTGCAGCATGCCAGGCTTCCCTGTTCTTCACTGTCTCCTGTAGTTTGTTTAAACTCACATCCATTGAGTCGATGATGTTATCCATCCATCTCATCCTCTGTTACCCTCTTCTCCTCATGCCCTTTGACTGTATGTTTAGGGTTAATTTTCTTTAGGATTGACTGATTTGATCTCCTTGCAGTCCAAAGGGCTTTCAAGAGTTTTCTACAGCACCACAGTTTGAAAGCATACATTCTTCCACATTCATCCTTCTTTATGGTCCAACTCTCACATCCTTACATGACTATTGAAAAAACCATAGCTTTGACTATATGAACCTTTGTTGGGAAGGTGATGTCTCTGCTTTTTAATATGCTGTCTAGGTTTGTCCCAGCCTTCCTTTCAAGGAGAAAATGTCTTTTAATTTCATGGCTGCAGTCACCATCCACAGTGATTTTAGAGACGAAGTAAATAAAGTCTGTCACTGTTTGTATTTTTTCCCCATCTATTTGCCATTAAGTGATGGGACCAGTGGCCATAATCTTCGTTTTTTGAATGTTGAGTTTTAAGCCAGCTTATTCACTCTCTTCTTTCACCCTCATCAAGAGGCTTTTTAGTTGCTGATCACTTTCTGCAATTAATGTGGTATCATCTGCATATCTGAGGTTGTTGATATTTATCCTGGAAATATTGATTCTAGCTTTTGATTCATACAGCCTGGTATTTCAGATGATGTACTCTGCATATAAGTTAAATAAGCAGGGTGACAATATACAGCCTAGTCGTACTCCATTCCCAATTTTGAACCAGTCTGTTGTTCCATGTCTGGTTCTAACGGTTGTTTCTTGACCTGCATACAGATTTCTCAAGAGGCCGGTAAAGTGGTCTGGTGTTCCCATCACTTTAAGAATGTTCCACAGTTTGTTGTGATCCATAGTCAAAAGCTTTGGCATAGTCAATGAAGCAGATGTTTTTGTGTAATTCTCTTGCTTTTTCTATGATTCAATGGATGTTGGCAGTTTGATCTCTGGTTCCTCTGCCTTTTCTAAATCCAGTTTGAACATCTGGAAGTTCTGGGTTCATGTACTGTTGAGTCTGGCTTGGAGAATTTTGAGCATTACTTTGCTGACATCTGAGATGAGTGCAATTGTGTGGTACTTTGAGCATTCTTTGGCATTGCCTTTCTTTGGGATTGGAGTGAAAACTGAACTTTTTGCATCATATGGCCACTGCTGAGTTTTCAAAAAATGCTGGCTTATTGAGTGCAGCACTCTCACAGCATCATCTTTTAGGATTTGAAATAGCTCAACTGGAATTCTATCACCTCCACTAGCCTTGTTCCTAATGAAGCTTCCTAAAGGTCCACTTGACTTCACATTCCAGGATGTTTGGTTCTAGGTGAATGATCACACCATTGTTATCTGGGTCACTATAATCTTTTTGTTTAGTTATTCTGTGTGTTCTTGCCACATCTTCTTAATATCTTCTGCTTCTGTAAGATTCATACCATTTCTGTCCTTTATTGTGCCCATTTTGGCATGAAATGTTGCCCTGGTATGTCTAATTTTCTTGAAGTGATCTCTAGTCTTTTCCATTCTACTGTTTTCCTCTATTTCTTTGAATTGCTCATTTAAGACAGCTTTCTTATCTCTCCTTGCTATTCTCTGGAACTCTGCATGCAGTTGGTATATCTTTTTTTTTTTTCTTTTCCTCCTTTGCTTTTGATTCTCTTATTTTATCAGCTATTTGTAAGACCTCCTCAGATAAATATAGATACAAAAATACTCATAAAAATGTTAGGAAATCAAGCAATGCAATATACTACAGTAACAAAATGAAGGATACCTATTACATGGCCATCTCAATAGGTGCATAAAAAGTATTTGATAAAATGTAGCACTGATTCATAAGAAAAACTCTCTATCAAGTTGATACAGAGGGAACATATATAAACGTTTGTCATTCATGACAAATCTACAGCTAACATCATACTCAAAGTTTAAAAACTGAAAGCTTTTCCTCTAAAATCAAGAACAAGACAAAGGTTCAAACTCTTGTCATTTCTACTTAACACAGTAATCAGCCAAGCAATTGGAAAAGAAAAATAAATTAAGCAGATCAAATAGGAGGCAATAAAATTACTGTATTTGCACATGATTTGATACTATATATAGAAAATCCTGTCTCCACCAAAAAAATATTGTTGTACGTAATTTTGTAATGTATTAGATTAATGTATATAAATTTGTTGCTTTTCTATTTACTCGTAATTATCAGAAATAGAATGCAAAAATATTTCAATTTATAATCACATCAAAAGGAGTAAAATATCTAACTTAATAAATGAGATAAAATATTTATTATCTGAAAACTATAAGAAGGCAATTGAAGATGATTCAAAGAAACTGAAAGATATCCAATGTTGGTTGGTTGGAAGAATTGATATTTTTAAAATATCCATACTACCCCAAGCAATTCACATATAAATGAAATCTTCATGAAATGACCATTACATTTTTCACAGAACTATAAAAAATAACCCTCCAGAACATTTATTTTGAACAAAAAACAAAACAAAACTATGAATAGTCAAAGCAATTTTCATTATAAAGAACAAAGCTGGAGATATCATGCTCTCTAACTTTCACTATACTGCAAAGTTTTAGTAATCAAAGCAATATGGATCTTGTACAAAAACAAGCACAAAGATCATTGAGATGGCATTAGAGTTGAGAAACAAACCCATGAACATATGGTCAATTAGCTATTGAAAAGCAGAGACATTACTTTGCCAACAAAGGTCCGTCTAGTGAAGACTATGGTTTTTCCAGTGGTCATGTATGGATATAGGACTGTGAAGAAAGCTGAGCGCCGACTAATTTATACTTTTGAACTGTGGTGTTGGAGAAGACTCTTGAGAGTCCCTTGCACTGCAAGGAGATCCAGCCAGTCCATTCTGAAGGAGATCAGTCCTGGGATTTCCTTGGAAGGAATGATGCTAAAGCTGAAACTCCAGTACTTTGGCCAGCTCATGCGAAGAGTTGACTCATTGGAAAAGACTCTGATGCTCAGAGGGATTGGGGACAAGAGGAGAAGGGGACGACAGAGGATGAGATGGCAGGATGGCATCACTGACTCGATGGACGTGAGTCTGAGTGAACTCCAGGAGTTGGTGATGGACAGGGAGGCCTGGCGTGCTGTGATTCATGGGGTCACAAAGAGTCGGACACGACTGAGTGACTGAACTGAACTTAACTGAACTGAACTGAAAGGAGGCAAAATATACAATGGGACAACAATGGTATACTTCAAAAGTGATGTAGGAAAAACTTTATATCTATCTGTAAAAGAAGAAAACTAGAAAATTTTCTCACACCATATACAAAAATATTTAAAATTTAAAACCAAGAATCATAAAATTCCTAGAAGAAAACATAGGCAGTAAAATCTTTGACAAAAATCTTAGAGATTTTTTTTTTTTTTTTTTTTTTGTATCTGTCTCCTCAGGCCAGGGAAACAACAGCAAAGATAAACAAATTGAATGTCATAAAGTTTTGTATAGAGAATGAAATCATCAACAAATAAAAAAGACAACCTGTTGAATGGGAGAAAATATTTGTAAATAATATGTCCAATAAGTGTTTAATATGCATAATAAATAATCATTTCTTATAACTCAATATAAAAAATCCTCATTAAAGATGGACAGAAGACATGAAAAGACATTTTTTCCATAGAAGGCATACAGATGGTCCGGTCACATAAACTGATGCTCTAAATTACTCTTCATCAGGGAAATACAAATCAAAATTCACAGTTGCCAGAATGATTATCATCCAAAGGACAACAAACAATAAATGTTGGTGATGATGTGGAGAAAAGGGAACCTGAGTTCACTGTTGGTGGGAATATGAATTGGCATAGCCACCGTGGAAAGCACTGTGAAAGGTCTTTAAAATATTAAAAGTAGAACTACCATATAAATCAGCAGTTCCTCATCTAGTATATATTGGAAGAAAATGAAAACACTAATTCAAAAAGATACATGCACCACAATCCTCATATTAATAATATTTAAAATGGCCAAGATATCAAAGAAACCAAGGTGGCCATCAATAGGTGAATGAATAAAGATACATTATATATATACAATGAAATATTTGTTGCTCAGTCGCTCAGACATGTCTGACTCTTTACAACCCCATGGACTGAAGCACATCAGGCTTCCCTGTCTATCACCATCTCCCAGAGCTTGTTCAAGTTATGTCCATTGACTTGATGATGCCATCCAACCATCTGTCTTCCCTCTGTCATCCTCTTCTCCTCATGCTTTCTTTTTTTTTTTAATTTTTGTTTTTAAAGTTATTTATTTTAATTGGAGGCCAATTACTTTACAATATTGTAGTGGTTTTTGCCATACATTAATATGAATCAGCCATGGGTGTACATGTGTTCCCCATCCTGAATCCCCCTCCTACCTCCCTCCCCATCCCATCCCTCTGGGTCATCCCAGCGCACCAGCCCTGAGCACCCTGTCTCATGCATCGAACCTTGACTGGCAATCTGTTTCACATATGATAATACACATGTTTCAATGCTATTCTTTAAAATCATCCCACCCTTGCCTTTTCCCACAGAGTCCAAAAGACTGTTCTATACATCTGTGTCTCTTTTGCTGTCTCGCATTTAGGGTCATCGTTACCATCTTTCTAAATTCCATATATATGCATTAGTATACTGTATTGGTGGAGAAGGCAATGGCAACGCACTCCAGTACTCTTGCCTGGAAAATCCCATGGACGGAGGAGCCTGGTGGGCTGCAGTCCATGGGATCGCTAAGAGTTGGACACAACTGAGCGACTTCATTTTCACTTTTCACTTTCATGCACTGGAGAAGGAAATGGAAACCCACTCCAGTGTTCTTGCCTGGAGAATCCTAGGGACGGGGGAGCCTGGTGGGTTGCCGTCTATGGGGTGCACAGAGTCGGACACGACTGAAGCGACTTAGCAGCAGCATACTGTATTGGAGATTTCAGTGCTTGTGATGAGTCTGTTTTTAAGATTATATATTTCTTCCTGGTTCAGTTTCGGAAAGTTATATTTTTCTAAGAATTTGTCCATTTCTTCCAAGTTGTCCATTTTATTGGCATACAGTTGCTGATAGTAGTCTCTTATGATCCTTTGTATTTCTGTGTTGTCTGTTGTGATCTCTCCATTTTCATTTCTAATTTTGTTGATTTGATTCTTCTCCCTTATTTTTTTCATGAGTCTGGCTAATGGTTTGTCTATTTTATTTATCTTCTCAAAGTACCAGCTTTTAGCTTTGTTGATTGCTGCTATGGTCTCCTTTGTTTCTTTTCATTTACTCTGCCCTAATTTTTATGGTTTCTTTCCTTTTACTAACTCTGGGGTTATTCACTTATTCTTTTTCTAGTTGCTTTTCATGTAAAGTTGGGTTATTTGTTTGATTTTTTTCTTATTTCTTGAGGTAAGCTTGTATTGCTCTGAAATTTACCCTTAGCACTGCTTTTCCTGAATCCCATAGGTTTTGGGTTGTTGTGTTTTAATTTTCACTCATTTCTATACATATTTTGATTTCTTCTGTGATTTGTTGGTTATTCAGCAGTGTGTTGTTCAGCCTCCATATGTTGGAATTTTAAATAATTTTTCTCCTCTAATTGAGAGCTAATCTTACTGCATTGTGGTCAGAAAAGATGCTTGGAAAGATTTCAGTTTTTTTTTTTTTTTGAATTTACCAAGGCTAGATTTATGGCCCAGTATGTGATCTATCCTGGAGAAGGTTCATTGTGCACTTTAGAAAAAGGCGAAATTCATTGGTTTGGGATGAAATGTCCTATAGATATCATTTAGGTCTAAATGGTCTATTGTATCATTTAAAGTTTGTGTTTCCATGTTAATTTTCTTTTTAGTTGATCTATCCATAGGTGTGATTGGGGTATTAAAGTCTCCCACTATTATTGTGTTATTGTTAATTTCTCCTTTCATACTTGTTAGCATTAGCCTTAACATTGTGGTACTCCTATGCTGGATGCATATATATTTTTAATTGTTATATCTTCTTCTTGGATTGATGTTTGATCATTATGTATTATCCTTCTTTGCCTCTTTTCACAGCCTTTATTTTAAAGACTATTTTATCTGATATTAGTATTGCTTCTCCTGCTTTCTTTTGGTTTCTATTCATGTGGAATATCTTTTTCCAGCTCTTCAATTTCAGTCTGTACGTGTCCTCTGTTTTTAAGTGGGTCTCTTGTAGACAACATATATATGGGTCTTATTTTTGTATCCATTCAGCTAGGCTTTGTCCTTTTGTTGGGGCATTCAACCCATTTACATTTAAGGTAATTATTGATAGGTATGACCCCGTTGCCATTTACTTTGTTGTTTTCGGTTTGAGTTTATACACCCTTTCTGTGTTTCCTGTCTAGAGAATATCCTTTAGCATTTGTTGGAGAGCTGGTTTGGTGGTGCTGAATTCTCTCAGCTTTTGCTTGTCTGTAAAGCTTTTGATTTCTCCTTCATATTTGAAAGAGATCCTTGCTGGGTACAGTAATATGGGCTGTAGGTTTTCCTCTTGCATTACTTTAAATATGCCCTGCCATTCCCTTCTGGCCTGAAGAGTTTCTAAAGAAAAATCAGCTGTTATCCATATAGGAATCCCTTGTGTGTTATTTTTTGTTTTTCCTTTGCTGCTTTTCATATTTGTTCTTTATGTTTTATCTTTCTTAAGTTGATTAGTATGTGTCTTGGGGTGTTTCGCCTTGGGTCTATCCTGTTCAGGACTCTCTGGGTTTCTTGGACTTGGGTGACTATTTCTTTCCCCATTTTAGGGAAGTTTTCAACTATTATCTCCTCAAATATTTTCTCATTTCCTTTATTTTTGTCTTCTTCTGGGACTCTTATGATTGGAATGTTGGGGCATTTAACATTGTCCCACAGGTCTCTGAGGTTGTCCTCATTTCTTTTTATTCTTTTTTCCTTTCTGTTTCATTTATTTCTACCATTCTATCTTCTACCTCACTTATCCTATCTTCTGCCTCCGTTATTCTATTCTTGGTTCCCTCCAGAGTGTTTTTGATCTCATTTATTGCATTATTCATTGTATATTGACTCTTTTTTATTTCTTCTAGGTCTTTGTTAAACTTTTCTTGCATCTTCTCAATCCTCGTCTCCAGGCTATTTATCTGTAATCCCATTTTGTTTTCAAGATTTTGGATCATTTTTACTATCATTATTCTTAATTCCCTTTCAGGTAGACTCCCTATCTTCTCCTCTTTTGTTTGGTTTGGTGGGCATTTATCATGTTCCTTTACCTGCTGAATATTTCTCTGCCTTTTCATCTTGTTAAAATTGCTGTGTTTGGGGTGGCCTTTCTGTATTCTGGCAGTTCGTGGTTCCTTTTTATTGTGGAGGTTCCTCTCTGTGGGTGGGGTTGGACAAGTGGCTTGTCAAGGTTTCCTGGTTAGGGAAGTTTGTGTCAGTGTTCTGGTGGGTGGAGCTGGATTTCTTCTGTTTGGTGTCCAGTGAAGTGCACATTAGTGAGTTTTGAGATGTCTATGGGTTTGGTGTGACATTGGGCAGACTGTATATTGAAGCTCAAGCTGTGTTTCTACGTTATTGGGGAATTTGCGTGGTATGTCTTGCTCTGGAACTTGCTGGCTCTTGAGTGGTGCTTGGTTTTAGTATAGGTATGGAGGCTTTTCGATGAACTCTTATTGATTAATGTTCCCTGGAGTCAAGAGTTCTCTGATGTTCTCAGGATTTGGACTTAAGCCTCCTGCCTCTGGTTTACAGTCTTATTCTTGCAGTAGCCTCAAGACTTCTCCATCCATACAGCACTGATGAAAAAAATCTAGGTTAATGGTGAAAAGATTATCCACAGTGAGGGACACCCAGAGAGGCCTTAGGTTAGGTCTTTTTGCAGGATAGTTCTCTCTCTCTTTCTCTCTCTCTCTCTCTGGCTATCCCACTGTTTGTGTTGCTATCTTATGTTAGCTCCCTCAGATTGCCCTCAGGGCATTCAGGCCTGGTCCTTACCCTAAGCAATGCAGCCTGTGCCTCTCTGTTCAGCCCCTGCTTGCTAGTGGCAGATGCAAGCGTCTGGGCTACTTCTCTGCTGGGAGTTTCCATTAGGCACATAAACTGTGGGTTTTATTTATTTATTTATTTTTCTTCCTGGTTATATTGCCATCTGAGATTCCAAAACTCCTCACAGACCCGCCAGTGAAAGGGTTTCCTCGTGTTTGGAAACTTCTCTTCTTTTAAGACTCCCTTCCTGGGATGGGTCTCCATTTCTAACTCTTTTGTTTCTCTTTTTATCTTTTATATTTTGTCTTACCTCCTTTCAAAGACAATGGGCTGCCTTTCTGAGTGCCTGATGTCCTCTGACAGCATTCAGAAGTTGTTTTGTGGAATTTGCTCAGCGTTCAAATGTTCTTTCAATGAATTTGTGGGGGATAAAATGGTCTTCTTGTCCTATTCCTCCATCATCTTAGGACCGCCTCCCTCCCCCTGCCTTCAATCTTGCCCAGAATCAGGTTTTTTCCATTGAGTCAGCTCATCGCATCCTGTGGCCAAAGTATTGGAGCTTAAGCTTCAGCATCCGTCCTTCCAATGAATATTCAGGATTGATTTCCTTTAGGCTTGACTGGTTTGATCTCCTTGCAGTCCAACGGACTCTCAAGAGTCTTCTCCAACACTGCAGTTCAAAACATCAATTCTTCAGTGTTCAGCCCACTTTATAGTCCAGCTCTCACATCCATACGTGACTACTGGAAAAACCATAGCTTTGACTATACGGATGGACCTTTGCTGCCAAAGTAATGTCTCCTTTTTTTTTTTTTTTTTAATTTGTTTATTTTAATTGAAGGCCAATTACAATATTGCAGTGGTTTTTGCCATACACTGACATGAGTCAACCACATGTGTGCATGTGTCTCCCCATTCTGAACCCACTTCCCACCTCCCTTAATATGCTGTCTAAGTTTGTCATAGCTTTTCTTCCAAGGAGAAAGTGTCTTTTAATGTCATGACTGCAATCATAATCTGCATTGATTTTGGAGCTCAAGAAAATAAAGTCTGTCACTGCTTCCATTTTCCCCTCATCTATTTGCCATGAAGTGATGGGGCAAGATGCAATGATCCTCAGTTTTTGATGTTGAGTTTTAAGCCAGCCTTTTCACGCTCCTCTTTCATCTTCATCAACAGTTTTTTAGTTCCTCAAGAGGAACAATGAAATATTACTCAGCCATAAAAAAAAGAATGAAACTTTGCCATTTGCAACAAGATGGATGGTCATGGAGGGTATTGAATAGGTCAGACAGAGAAAGACAGAAGTGTATGTTTTCACTTGTATTAGGATCTTAAAAAAAATAAAATTAATGAATATAACAAAGCAGAAACAGACTCATAGATACAGAGAACAAGCTAATGGTTACTTGTGGCTACACTGGTAGGGAGAGGGGCAAGATGGGGAAAGGGATTAAGAGATACAAGCTACTAAGTATAAAGTAAAGAAAATTCAAGTATGTAATGTACATCCCAGGGATTATAACTGATATTTTGTAGCTTCAAATGGAATATAATCTATAAAAATATGAACCACTATGTTCTAAACCTGAAACTAGCATAAATTTGTAAATCAAATTTTTTTTCAATTTAAAAAGAGATTTTAATTGAAGTGAATACATTACATAGGTATAAGGTTACTGATATTTAAAATTAAAATTAATAATATGTTAGTTCTCTTATTGTTTTATAAATTTACTTTCAATGAATTGCATTACCATACCCTATGCCTGTCTTCTACCTGGAGAAACTGCATATCAGCCTATCCTTAGAGGTATGTGTTTTAAAAAAATATATATGACAATATTTCTAATACTGTATATGAATATGGATACTGTATGCTCTAAAAATTTTATAAAGAGTCATTCATTAGTGCATAGGCTAGGCTACCATGAAGCAATTACAAAATTATACACTGGCTATCATAAAAAAATCCTATTGATGCTTCTTTGTTATCAGTGCATGAATCATTATTAAAGTGAAAGTGTTAGTCACTCAGTCATGTCCAACTCTTTGTGACTCCATGGACTATAGCCCACCAGGCTCTTCTGTCCATGGAATTCTCCAGCAAGAATACTGGAGTGGGTTGCCATTGCCTTCTCCAGGGTATCTTCCTGGCCCAAGGATAGAACCTGTGTCTCCTGCATTGGCAGGCAGATTCTTTACAGTCTGAGCCACCAGGAAATCATTATACTTTAAAAAGAATATTAATTTATTTTTTGCATTATCTTTTCACTTTTTCAATATCTAGTGTTAATGTTATGTATATCTTTTACAGTGTTTTCTATAAGTTAATATTGATGTAGGTCCTGATGGATGATTCATTTGATAAAGACAATATAAACTTACAGTATTGATAGAGTACAGTATTATAAATGTATTTTCTTTTCCTTAAGATTTTTAAAATAGCATTATCTTTTCTCTAGCATACTTTATTGTTAGAATATGGCATATACTATATATAACATACAAAAATCTGTGTTAACTGACTTTATGTCATGGTAAGGCTTCCAATCAATTGTAGGCTATTAGTAATTAAGTTTTCAGAAAGCAAAAGTTACGTGTGAATTCTCAACTATGTATGGTATTTGCATCCCTAACCTCCACACTTTTCATGGGTCAACTGTGATTCCTTCTGAGAGCTATGAGGAAGCATGTTTTCCATGTCTCTCTCCTAGCTTCTGATGGTTTGGTGGCAATCTTTGGCACTCCTTGGCATGTAAAAGCATCATCCTGACTTCTTTTTTTTTTTTTTAAACATAAATCTAATCTTCAAATGGCATTCTCAATGTGTGTGTATGTGTGTGTGTGTCTAAATTTCCCCCTTTTATAAAGGCACCAGTCATACTGGATTATGTCCCACACAAATTTTAACTTGATTATGTCTGTGAAGACCCTCTCTCCAAATAGGGTCATATGTTGAGGTCCTGAGAAATAGAAGTTGAATATATAAATTTGGCAGGGGACACAGTTCAGCCTATAGCTCTAATACACATTGACATAAAACAAACTTAGTGGTGGAGACATGGGCATGTAAGGAGAGGTGGAAGGAAAGGATACAAGTTCATGAGAAAACTTTTATAAGTTTTCATTGTTTTGATTATGATAATGGTTTTACAGCCTTATTATGTCAAAATTCATCCCATTGTACTCTTTAAATATGTGCAGTATTTTGCATGTCAGTTAGAATGGACATGCAAAGAGAAAGTCATTTAAAAAAAGCCTACACTCAACTAAAAATAAAAATGAACTTATCAAATGATTAGAAAGAATAAAAAAATACTCTGTATATATATAGATATGTATACACACACACATATATATACATTATATATATATACACATATATATACACATATATAGTGTATATAGTGTGTGTGTATATATATATATATATATATATATATATATATATATATATATATATAAGTTTATAGATGGTAGGTGCTACCTGATATAAAAAAGCATGAAAAATGATCAAGTTGGGATGGGAATGGGAGATAATGAATTCAACTTTAGACTTGTTGACTTGGCTTGTATATTTTGTGGACAAACAATTTGACATGTCCATTAGACAGCAGTTTAATCAATCAGGAGTTCAGGAATGAGCTTTTGACTGGGTATAGGAGTTAGTTGTATATTGGTGGTAGCATAAATGATATCACTTAGAGCAAGAGTACAGTATAAAAATGGGGTCCAAGCACAAAACCCTCAAGAACAGTGGTATTTAAGAAATATGCACAGAAAGAAGAGACACAAAAGAGACAGAGAAAGACATTTTATAAAGTGAGGCAGAAAACCAGAAGGGATAATGTCATGGGAATCAATGTAACATTATCAGGAAGAGGGTGTGATTATCTGTGCTAATTACCATGGGAGGATCCTGTGTAAAATTGATAAATGTACAGTAGTTACTCAAAATATTAAAATTCAGTAAATGTGGGCCACTGTGATTTTAAAAGTGACTTAAGAATAGACAAAATATTCACAAAACATTCTATAAATCCATAGCAGACTGTATTAAGCATAATATGGAGCTCTGACAACAAACAGGGCAGCTGCAAACTTTTGGACT
The DNA here is from genome assembly GCF_027580195.1 of Bos mutus. Taxonomy (NCBI): domain Eukaryota; kingdom Metazoa; phylum Chordata; class Mammalia; order Artiodactyla; family Bovidae; genus Bos; species Bos mutus. Next base: position 64,640,252 of record NC_091646.1, on the reverse strand, counting down.
TATTGAAAAATACACATACACTTACACACATACTTATTAAAATACTATTAGATCTAGAAGGATTTGTATAAGATCATTTACTCTCTGCCTCTGCTTCCATGTGATTTCCTAAAACTTCCAGAGATTTGTTTTCATCCTGTCCTGTCTCTGATATATGATGAGCTAAAGTTTTCACCAGTTGCCTAATTGAGGGTGTTAAAGAAAAAAATAGAAGCAAGTTTAAATGGAGTTCTGGGAAAACATGGACAAGATGTTGAAACTCAAGGTGTAGACCCAAAATGGAGCTGAGAGCTGGCCAGACTCAGCTATCAGGTTAACAGAGGAGATGACAAACGAGTATGGTAAGTGCAAGAGTCAGATTGCGGGCAAGCCTGTGATCCAAGCTAGAGGAATTTTCAGGGAAGCTTAACAGGGGAACTGGGATAATTTGATGATCAGTTTGGACAAATGTCTGTGGATTCTACTGTGCTGTTGTTGTCGGTGGTGTTGGGATTCCTTTGCCAATCTTAAAGGTACAGTTTTCTGAACTTTATCCATCTCATAGACTTTATGTTTCCATCAGGCCAAAACCTGGGTTCTGTGAAGACTACAAGAGTAGAAGACTGCTATGGTGCCTTGGGGATGCAAAAGCTACTCCTCTCCCACTGAATACATATTATTAATCTATCCTTGTTCCAGCAGGAAGTCCTTAATTCTCTACAATGATAGAAACAGAGGACAAAAGAACCCATTATTCAATGGGATACCATTTATTTGGGCTGAGGAAGGTTCCTTCTAGGAATGGAAGGTGCCAAAAGTAAGAGGATTCTATATCGATAAAGTCAACCATGGGTAGGAGTCCCAGGAAAGTAATTTTCTTGATAAGCAGAAAAACACAGGTAGCATGAAGTACCTGAAGTCATTGGAGTACAAAATGAGTTCCTATTACCCATCCACCCAAGAGTTTATACTCACTGTTTTTGTGAAATGTTGCTCCCTGGAGGGCATGGTTAGGAAACTTTCAGAATGCTTGTGCTTTGGCTTTGGAAAAGAATCAAACTGTCTTGGGAAAGATCTGTGGCCAAGGAGTCAGTGTGATGGTGCAATTAAAATTGTGTTCCCACTTGCTTAAAGCATCAAAAGTAACCAAGTAAAGGGGATTCTAGATGGATTTCTTCAGACCTGTCCCAATTTAGGCTGTATGTAGATAACAGAGTTGCAATAGTTGGATGCAAATATCACTGCACACGTATTCCACATATGTTTTCAGCCAAAATCCTGATCGAAACGAAAAGTAAAATGTAAAATTAAAGTGTTTCAACACTGTCATGCATTTTGAATCCCAGTGCTTGGGAAATGGAGGTACAGGCCCTATAAAGAAAGGATCCCAAAGATGGTGTGTAATATTATAGAAAAGAAACAGGCTTAACTCCAGAGAGTATGTGTTTTAAAGGACCAAAGCACTGAGTCAAATTTTCAAAGATCTCCAATCCATGGAGGCATACATAAGGATATACAATAAGAATGGTTGCTAGTTGTAATCTAGAGACAAGAGTTGACATCTGTGGTAGAGAGTTGGGGTAGGTCCTGTGTCCACTATCTAACAAATTGGAATATTTACTCTGGATAAGAATGTCTTAGTTTCCTAATTGAGAAGTTCTTCAGATCAGATCAGATCAGTCGCTCAGTCGTGTCCGACTCCTTGCGACCCCATGAATCACAGTACACCAGGCCTCCCTATCCAACACCAACTCCTGGAGTTCACTGAGACTCACGTCCATCGAGTCAGTGATGCCATCCAGCCATCTCATCCTCTGTCATCCCCTTCTCCTCCTGCCCCCAATCCCTCCCAGCATCAGAGTCTTTTCCAATGAGTCAATTCTTCGCATGAGGTGGCCAAAGTACTGGAGTTTAAGCTTTAGCATTATTGCTTCCAAAGAAATTCCAGGGCTGATCTCCTTCAGAATGGACTGGTTGGATCTCCTTGCAGTCCAAGGGACTCTCAAGAGTCTTCTCCAACACCACGGTTCAAAAGCATCAATTCTTCGGTGCTCAGCCTTCTTCACAGTCCAACTCTCACATCCACACATGACCACAGGAAAAAACCATAGCCTTGACTAGTCAGACCTTTGTTGGCAAAGTAATGTCTCTGCTTTTGAATATGCTATCTATGTTGGTCATAACTTTCCTTCCAAGGAGTGTCTTTTAATTTCATGGCTGCAGTCACCATCTGCAGTGATTTTGGAGCCCAGAAAAATAAAGTCTGACACTGTTTCCACTGTTTCCCCATCTGTTTTCCATGAAGTGATGGGACCGGATGCCATGATCTTCGTTTTCTGAATGTTGAGCTTTAAGCCAACTTTTTCACTCTCCACTTTCACTTTCATCAAGAGGCTTTTTAGTTCCTCTTCACTTTCTGCCATAAGGGTGGTGTCATCTGCTTATATTGTGAGTTATTTTATTCACAGTGAAGAAATAAGCACTTCATCCAATTGTTTTACCAGTCTTTCATGATGTGAGATTAAATCAGGAAGAGGCAAACTTCTAAATTCACTGAGTATCATATGTCAGACACTGCACCAAATTTCAGAGAAGGCAATGGCAACCCACTCTAGTACTCTTGCCTGGAAAATCCCATGGACAGAGGAGCCTGGTAGGCTGCAGTTCATGGGGTCGCTAAGAGTCGGACCCGACTGAGCAATTTCACTTTCACTTTTCTCTTTCATGCATTGGAAAAGGAAATGGCAGCCCACTCCAGTACTCTTGCCTGGAGAATCCCAGGGCTGGGGGAGCCTGGTGGGCTGCCGTCTATGGGGGTCGCACAGAGTCAGACACGACTGACGCGACTTAGCAGCAGCAGCAGCAGGCTATTTACTTGCGAATTTTCAGGCTTCCTTAGGTAAGATTTCATCACTGTAAACTTCCTTCTTATAATTGCTTTTGTTGCCTTTCATAAGATAGGAATTACCGTGTTTTCATTTTCATTTATCTTTAGATATTTTTTGAATGCTTATTTGAGTTCTTCAGTGATCCATTGGCTGTCTAGTAACATACTGTTTCCCCTCTGTGTATTTGTGGGTTTTTGTTTTGTTTTGTTTTCAATTTTTTCTCTTGCAGGTAATTTCTTATATCATAATGTAGGTGTCAGAAAAGATGTTTGATGGTCTCAGTTTTATTAAATGTACTGAGGCTTGCATTGTGGCCCAACATCTGACGTATTCTGTGGAATCAAGAATGTATATAATGCTGCTTTTGCATGGAATGCTTTATAAATATCAGTTAAGTCCATCCTGTCTAATGTGTCATTTAAGGCTTGCGTTTTCTGCCTGGATGATTTATCCACTGATGTAAGTGGGAAATAACTTTTTAAATCCTCTCATTTTTAGTCTGTATATATGAGTTTCTAGATATGAAGTTGGTCTTTTGTAGACAGCATAAACACAGGTCTTGTTCTTTATCCATTTAGTCAGAAAGCATTCCTCAGTGATCAGTGCAAAGAAATAGAGGAAACTAACAAAATAGGAAAGACTAGAGATGTCTTCAAGAAAATTAGAGATACCAAGGGAAAATATCATGGGAAGATGAGTACAATAAAGGACAGAAATGGTATGGACCTAACAGAAGCAGAAGATTTTAAGAAGAGGTGGAAAGAATACACAGAAGAACTATACAAAAAAGATCTTCATGACCAAGATAATCACGATGATGTGATCACTCACCTAAAGCCAGACATCCTGGAATGTGAAGTCAAGTAGGCCTTAGGAAGTATCACTACGAACAAAGCTAGTGGAGGTGATGGAATTCCAGTTGAGCTATTTGAAATCCTAAAAGATGATGCTGTGAAAGTGCTGCACTCAATATGCCAGCAAATTTGGAAAACTCAGCAGTGGCCACAGGACTGGAAGACGTCAGTTTTCATTGCAGTCCCTAAGAAAAGCAATGCCAAAGAATGCTCAAACTACCACACAATTGTACTCCTCTCACACGCTAGTAAAGTAATATAGATCAAATTGGCAACATACATTGAAAAATAGAAAAAGCAAGAGAATTTCACAAAAATATCTGCTTCATTGACTATGCCAAAGCCTTTGACTGTGTGGATCACAATAAACTGTGGAAAATTATGAAAGAGATGGGCATACCATACCACCTGATCTGCCTCTTGAGAAATCTGTATGCAGGTCAGGAAGCAACAGTTAGAAACGGACATGGAACAACAGACTGGTTCCAAATAGGAAAAGGAGTACGTCAAGGCTGCATACTGTCATCCTGTTTATTTAACTTATATGCAGTGTACATCATGAGAAATGCTGGGCTGGATGAAGCACAAGCTGGAATCAAGATTGCCGGGAGAAATATCAATAACCTTGGATACTTGTATGACACCACCCTTATGTCGGAAAGTGAAGAACTAAAGAGCCTCTTGATGAAAGTGAAAGAAGACAGTGAAAAAGTTGGTTTAAAGCTCAACAATCAGAAAACTAAGATAATGGTATCTGGTCCCATCACTTCATGGCAAATAGATGGAGAAACAGTGGAAATAGTGGCAAACTTTATTTTTTGGGACTCCAAAATCACTGCATATGGTGACCGCAGCCATGAAATTAAAAGTTACGACCGACTTAGACAGCATATTAAAAAGCAGAGACATTACTTTGCCAAAAAAGATCCGTCTAGTCAAGGCTATGGTTTTTCTAGTGGTCATGTATGGATGTGAGAGTTGGACTATAAAGCTGAGCACAGATTAATTGATGCTTTTGAACTGTGGTGTTGGATAAGACTCTTGAGAGTCCCCTGGACTGCAAGGAGATCCAATCAGTCCATTCTAAAGGAGATCAGTCCTGGGTGTTCTTTGGAAGGAATGATGCTAAAGCTGAAACTCCAATACTTTGGCCACATCATGTGAAGAGTTGACTCACTGGAAAAGACTCTGATGCTTGGAGGGATTGGAGGCAGGAGGAGAAGGGGACGACAGAGGATGAGATGGCTGTATGTCATCACTGACTCAATGGACGTGAGTTTGAGTGAACTCCAGGAGTTGGTGATGGACAGGGAGGCCTGGTGTGCAGCAGTCCATGTGGTCACAAAGAGTCGGACACGACTGAGCAACTGAACTGAACTGAACTGGACTGAACTGAGTCAGTCTATGTGGTTATTTGGAGCATTAAATCCACTTAGATTTATAGTAAATCTCCATATGTATGGTCTTATTTCCATTTTGTTAATTGCTTTGTGTTTATTTTTGTAGGTCTTTTTTCTTGCTTTACTCTTTTGTTGACTTCTTTTGCAATTGATGACTATTTTTTAGTGTGATATATGGATTCCTTTTTCTTTTTTGTGTGTATATCTATCATAGATGTTTGGTTTGTGGTTACAATGAGGTTTTGATATAGCAATCTCTCTCTCTCTCTCTCTCTCTCTCTCTCTCTGTCTCTCTGTCTCTGTCTCTGTCTCTCTCTGTCTCTCTCTCTCTCTCTCTATATATATATATATATATATATATATATATATACACACACATACATGACGGTTTCATGTTGTTTGTCTCTTAATTTCAAATAGTCTTCTTTGTACTCTTGGACTGTCACCATTACTAGCTTAGGTATCATAAATCTGTGTGGATGACTTTTTACCTTTACCATATGATTTTATTTACCAGTGAGATTTCCTGTTTCATAATTTTCTTGTTTCTGGTTATAGCCTTTTCTTTCCACCTAGAGAAATTCCTTAAACATTTGTTGTAAACTTGGTTTGTTGATGCTGAATTCTTTTAACTTTTGCTTATCTGTAAAGCTTTTTAATTTCTGTGTCAAATCTGAATGAAAACCTTGTTGGTTTGAGCATTATGTTATAGGTTTTCCTCTTTAATCACTTTAAATACATTGTGCCATTCACTTCTGTCCTGCAGTTTCTGCTGAAAAATCTATTTACAAAATTGTGGAGATTACTTTTTAGTTTGTTGTTTTCTCTTGAAGCTTTTAATATTTTTCTTTATTTTAAATTTTTATCAGTTTGATTACTGTGTGTCTTGGCATGTTCTTCCTTGGGTTAATCCTGTGTGGGACTCTCTGAGCTTCCTGAACTTGAGCACCTGTTTCTTTTCCCATGTTAGGGAAGTTTTTAGGTATTATCTCTTCAAATATTTTCTCAGACATTTTCTCTTTCTGAGACCAATATAATGTGAATGTTTGTGCATTTGTCATTTTCCAAGATGTCTGTTAAACTGTTCTCACTTCTTTTTATTGTTTCTTCTTTGTTCTGTTCTGTTTTGTCTTCCAGCTCACTTATCCATTCTTCTGCCTCATTTATTCTTTTATTGATTACTTCTATTGTGTTTTTCATTTCAGTTATTGTGTTCTTCAACTGTTTGGTTGTTCTTTATACGTTCTAATTTTTTGTAAAACTTCTTATAAGTTCTGTCTCTGTGTATCCATTATGTTCCTGTGTTCTTGGAGCATCTTTATGATCATTATTCAGAACTCTTTCATGAGTAGATTGCTTATTTCCATGTTATTTGGTTGTTCTTCTGGGGTTTTACCTTACTCCTTCTTCTGGAACATATTCCTCTGTCTTCTCCATTTGTCTAAGTATCTACTTCTATTTTTCTGTATGTAGAATCTTAGTTATGTTTCTTAACCTTGTAAGATGGCTCTCTATAGGGGATGTCCTATGAATCCCAGCAGTGCATTCTGCTCTCTCTATTTAAAGTCCATGGACCAGCTGGTACCAAGGTATGTTCTGAACTCCATTTGTGGACTCAGTTCTACAAGTTCATGGATTAGAGTTTTCTTGCTTCCAGTGTCTTCCCCTTGGTTAGTCTGACTGGTTGAGAAGTCTGTTCAGACTTTCTGGTGGGAGGACTGGTGCCTACTCACTGGTGGGTGGAGCTGTGTCTTGACCCTCTGGTGGATAGGACCACATCAAGTGGCATATCTAGAGGTGGCTGGAGGCTCAGAAAGACTTTAAGCAGTCTGTCTGCCAATTGGTGGGACTGTGCTCCTGCTCTGTTGGTTGATTGGTCTTAGACAATCTAAGATAGGTCTATTTGTTGGGGGAGCAGAACTTAGTGCCAAAATGGAGGCATCTAGGAGAGCTCACACTAGTGAATATCTCTCCCACCAATGTCCTTGTCCTCACAGTGAGCTACAACTAGCCCCTATTTCTCCAGGAGATCCTTGGAGACCAACAGGTAGGTCTGGCTCAGGCTCCTATGAAGCCCTGCCTTTGCCCTTGTCCCAGAGCACATGAGAACTTGTTTGCACTGTCCAAGAGTAGAGTTTGTTTCCCTCAGTCCTGTGGAGCTCCTGTACTCAAGGCCCACTGGATTTCATAGCCAAATTCTCTGGGCATTCCTCCTCCTGATACAAGCATGATGTGGGACTCAGAACTCTCCTGTGGGAGAGCTTCTGTGATATAATTGTTTTCCAGTTTGTGAGCTGCCCATGCAGGGGTTTTGGGATTTATCCTATCTCATTGGGTTTCTTGTTTTTGTCTTTGGATATAGAATATCTGTTTTGATAGGTTCCAGCCTTTTTTTTTTTTTTTTTTTTTTTAAATCAATGTTGGTTCAGCAGTTAGTTGTGATTTTGGTGCACTCATGAGAGGAGGTGAGTTCAAGGTCCTTCTCCTCTGCCATCTTATGAGCAATCCATACAGCCACTTTAGAAATCTATTTGGAAGCTCCTCAAAAAGTTAAACATAAGAGTGATCATATGACTTAGCAATTCCACTACTAGGTGTATTCCCAAGGAATTCAATACATAAGACCACACAAATCCTAAAAACATACATATTGTAGCAACATTATTTGTGATAGCCAACATTGGAAACAATCCAAATTATCAACTGATGAATTGATAAGGTATAGTATGTGCATATAATATAATCATTTTCAGCCATAGAACTGAATGAAGTACTGGTACATACTATAATTAATTTATGCTTAGTGAAAGGAGCTAGGCACAAAAGGCTACATAATGCTTAATTCCATTTGTAGAAAATATCTAGTGTAGTCTAATTCGTAGACATAAAATATATTTTGAATAATATACCAAGTCATACAAAGTAATTCTGTATAATAAGTGAGATAGATATTGTCAGGTGCTAAGGGTAAGGTGGTCTGGGGAGTAACTGCTGAACATTATAGTTTATTTATTTTTTATGTGTATTTTTTTTTTCTTTTACAGCATTATCTCTTTGATTTTTTTAAATTTTATTTTATTTTTAAACTTTACATAATTGTATTAGTTTTGCCAAATATCAAAATGAATCCATCACAGGTATACATGTGCTCCCCATCCTAATGTACTGGAATTAAATAGTGATTAATGATCACTAGAAACCACTGAGTTGTATACCTTAAAAGAATGAATTTTTTATAATGTGTTTATATTTCAAGTATAGTACTGTATAAGAAAAACAACTGTGAATATGTTTTAAGTTGTCTAGTTAAAGTGGTGAACAGCATGCATTAACAGGTGGCAAATATGTCCGACTCTGACCCTATGGACTGTACAGTCCGTGGAATTCTCCAGGCCAAAATACTGGAGTTGGTATCCTTTCCCTTCTCCAGGGGGTCTTCTCAACCTAGGGATCAAACTCAGGTCTCCTGCATTGCAGGCGATTCTTTGCCAGCTGAGCCACAAGGGAAGCTTAGTAGAAAGAGGGAAAGTATAAAGTTGAAATGCTGAAAACAAAACAAAGCTCATGTTATTAGAGATTCATTCCTTCAATGAACTAACCATCAAATTGGACAGAGCTGAAGAAAGAACCAGTAAATTTGAAGACATGTCAATGAAAATTATCTAAAATAAACAAAAATGAGAATAAATTTATTTGATATTTAAAATCTGAGGTTCTGGTCACAAATTTTGCCAACATTTTTCTTTTTATGAAATTAAAGGGTAGTAATGTATATTGTCACCCTGATTATTTAACTTATATGCAGAGTACATCATGAGAAATGCTGGGCTGGAGGAAGGACAAGCTGGAATCAAGATTGCTGGGAGAAATATCAATAACCTCAGATATGCAGATGACACCACCCTTACGGCAGAAAGTGAAGAGGAACTCAAAAGCCTCTTGATGAAAGTGAAAGAGGAGAGTGAAAAAGTTGGCTTAAAGATCAACATTCAGAAAACTAAGATCATAGCATCTGGTCCCATCACTTCATGGGAAATAGATGGGAAAACAGTGGAAACAGTTTCAGACTTTATTTTTTTGGGCTCCAAAATCACTGCAGATGGTGATTGCAGCCATGAAATTAAAAGATGCTTACTCCTTGGAAGGAAAGTTAAGACCAACCTAGATTGAAAAGCAGAGACATTACTTTGCCAACAAAGTTCCGTCTAGTCAAGGCTATGGTTTTTCCAGTTGTCATGTATAGATGTCAGAGTTGGACTGTGAAGAAAGCTGAGTGCCAAAGAATTGATACTTTTGAACTGTGGTGTTGGGGAAGACTCCCTTGGACTGCAAGGAGATCCAAGCAGTCCATTCTAAAGAAGGTCAGTCCTGGGTGTTCTTAGGAAGGAATGAGGCTAAAGCTGAAACTCCAATACTTTGGCCACCTTATGCGAAGAGTTGACTCATTGGAAAAGACTCTGATGCTGGGAGGAATAAGGGGCAGGAGGAGAAGGGGACGACAGAGGATGAGATGGCTGGATGGCATCTCTGACTCGATGGACGTGAGTTTGAGTAGACTGTGGGAGGTGGTGATGGATAGGAAGGCCTGGCATGCTGCAATTCATGGGGTCACAAAGAGCCAGGCACGACTGAGTGACTGAACTGAAATGAACTGAATGTTATATGGTTGGTCCATTTGACAAAATGTCAAAGCTTTATAAGCCTATGCTGTAGCTGCTGCTAAGTCGCTTCAGTCGTGTTCGACTCTGTGTGACCCCATAGACGGCAGCCCACCAGGCTCCCCAGTCCCTGGGATTCTCAAGGCAAGAACAATGGAGTGGCTTGCCATTTCCTTCTCCAATGCATGAAAGTGAAAAGTGAAAATGAAGTGGCTCAGTCGTGTCCAACTCTTAGCGACCTCATGGACTGCAGCCTACCAGGCTCCTCCTTTCATGGGATTTTCCAGGCAAGAGTACTGGAGTGGGTTACCATTGCCTTCTCCATTATAAGCCTATATCATATGTAAAATAGATGGCCAATGGCAATTTGCTATATGTCTAAGGGAACTCAAACAGGGGCTCTGTATCAACCTAGAGGGGTGGGATGGGGAGGGAGATGAGAGGGAGATTCAAGAGGGAAGGGACATATGTACACCTATGGCTGATTCATGTTGATGTCTGAAAGAAAATAAAATTCTTTAAAGCAATTATCCTTCAATGAAAAAATAAATAGATTAAAAAATATAAAAGAGTCTTTCCTTTCAAATATTAACATTATTTTATTGAATTCTTACAATAAACTGGTCAGGTACTGTTCCCTGTATTTTATTAAAGAGAAATTTAAAATTTGGAGAGATAAAGTGACTATTCACAAAATTTACTAAATGATGGAGGGCCAGGAATCCATAAAAATGCCAAAATCCAAGTGTGTGACTATGATACTATTAATGTCCCTTCATTTTCTTTTGACTACCATAGCCCTTTCAAAGAGAAGGGAATTATTTTCTGGTGTTGCATGATGTCTGTGGACACTAGGGAATAATTTGGGAGCTTTTATATCTGTTTCCATCCTTTACTCCTTATGCTTGAAATATGTGTTACATGAAGGAAAATTTCTTTTCTATCTTCTTTGCTGAGAAGTGAAAGTGTTAGTTGTTAAGTCATGTCTGACTCTTTGCAACCCCATGGACTGCATACCTACCAGGTTCCTCTGTCCATGGAATACTGGAGTGTGTAGCTATTACCTTCTCCAGGGGATCTTCCTGACCCAGGAATCAGACTCAGATCTCCTGCATTTCAGGGAAATTCTTTACTGTCTGAGCCACCAGGGAAGCTACAGAATCATCAACTAGAATGCAAGTTTGACATAAAAGTCACTCAATAAATATTTATTATAGGAATGAGTGGATAAACCCTCACCTGAGACCAAAATATAATTTCAGTCATAATCATAGAATATAGACATCAACCCAATCTCACCTGATAGCCAATAGTGATTGTGGCAGTCCCTTTGATTCTGTGATCCAGATTCTGTGATCCAGATCCTCAAACTGCCTATTTTTATTTTCCAGTTTAGAACACCAAAAATGACTGATTTTTAGAGAAGACTTTTACACTTTAGATGAAAAAAGATCACATCAGTTTGTGCCTTGGTATATTTGCTCTTTTGGCCCACTTAATGGCACTCCTCCACCTGTTTAACAAGAAAGCTACTCACTATTACTATTGGAAGTGGAGTCTTGGGAATTCTCAGTCCTATGTCAAGGTTGGGATGAAGTTATACTTCTAACTTCTAAAGTTGGAATTTTACGGCCACTCTTGCATTGAAACAATTCGGTATGTTATTTTTAACTTAAGTTAAAATAAAAATATCTACTATGCATAAGTGAAGTTGCTCAGTCATGTCTGACTCTTTGGGACCCATGGACTATAGCCTATCAGGCTCCTCTGTCCATGGAATTTTCCAGGCAAGGGTACTGGAGTCAGTTTCCATTTCCTCCTCCAGGGGATCTTCCCAACCCAGGGATCAAACCTGGGTATCCTGTATTGCAGGCAGATGCTTTACCGTCTGAGCCACCAGGGATAAACTCTGTCCCAACTACTCTAGTGGGCCCTAAGGATGAATGGTAATCAAGAAAGTCTTTTCACTCAAGGAAATCACAGATTCCTAGGATATAAAAAACAGAAAATGATGATAAGAACTTCCTTGTTCTATGTTAACACTATAGAGTAATCAATCATCTCTGCTTTGAGAATCAAGAGAGTTAAAATAAGTTTATGGAGGAGGTAAATGTTGACATTGAATCTGGAGGGATAAGTAGGGATTTGCCTGTCAAATGAGTGGAAAGGGGCATTATGGACAAAAGGATCAACATATAAAGAGCATGAATGTATAAAATGAATTATAAAACAACATGATGTATTCAGAAAAGTGACAGAATGTGAGGCTGTATAGGAAAGAAGGAAACAACTCATAAAATACTTACCATGTCATTTTTAGGAGAAGATACCTTACACTTTTGCTAATGGGAAGTCATTTAAGGCATCTGGAAAGAGGATGCCATGTTTAGATCATTTGGACAACAGAATGAAATGTTAAGTACCTGAACTAACTAGACGTGGAGAGGGTAGATGGATATGACATAGTGTTTCAGAGATAGAAATGAAAGAAGTTCCAGGATTTACTGCTAACCTCTTAGGCAGGAAAGTTGAATGAAGAAGAGGAATTCAGTTGCAATTCAGTTCATTGAAAAATACAGAAGGAGGACTTTTTTGGTGTCCTGCGAAGGGAGTTGGAATGGAGAGAAAGTAGAAGCAGAGTGAGAAAGAGTTCATTTTTTGACATATACCCCACACCTGAGGCCAGGGGTGGCAGCAGGAAGGAGCAACCCGATGCCCGAGGCCAGGGGCAGTGGCCAGGAGGACCAACCCCACGTCCAAGAAGCAGTGGCTGCGTGGGCGCAGAAGGGCCTAGAGGAGCTATCCCACGTTGAAGGTCAGGAAGGGCGGTGGTGAGGAGATATCCCTCGTCCAAGGTAAGGAGCAGCAGCTGCACATTGATGGAGCAGCCATGAAGAGATACCCCACGCCCAAGGTAAGAGAAACCCAAGTAAGACTGTAGGTGTTGCAAGACAGCATCAGAGGGCAGACACACTGAAACCATACTCACAGGAAACTAGTCAATCTAATCACACTAGGACCACAGCCTTGTCTAACTCAATGAAACTAAGCCATGCCCGTGGGGCAACCCAAGACGTGCGGGTCATGGTGGAGAGATCTGACAGAATATGGTCCACTGGAGAAGGGAACGGCAAACCACTTCAGTATTCTTGCCTTGAGAACCCCATGAACGGTATGAAAAGGCAAAATGATAGGATACTGAAAGAGGAACTCCCCAGGTCAGTAGATGCCCAATATGTTACTGAAGATCAGTGGAGAAATAACTCCAGAAAGAATGAAGAGATGGAGCCAAAGCAAAAAGAATACTCAGCTGTGGATGTGACTGGTGATAGAAGCAAGGTCCGATGCTGAAAAGAGCAATATTGCATAGGAACCTGGAATGTCAGGTTCATGAATCAAGGCAAATTGGAAGTGGTCAAACAAGAGATGGCAAGAGTGAATGTCGACATTCTAGGAATCAGCGAACTAAAATGGACTGGAATGGGTGAATTTAACTCAGATCACCATTATATCTACTACTGCGGACAGTAATCCATCAGAAGAAATGGAGTAGCCATCATGGTCAACAAAAGAGTCTGAAATGCAGTACTTGGATGCAATCTCAAAAACAACAGAATGATCTCTGTTCGTTTTCAAGGCAAACCATTCAATATCACAGTAATCCAAGTCTATGCCCCAACCAGTAGCACTGATGAAGCTGAAGTTGAACGGTTCTATGAAGACCTACAAGATCTTTTAGAACTAATACCCAAAAAAGATGTCCTTTTCATTATATGGGACTGGAATGCAAAAGTAAGAAATCAAGAAACACCTGGAGTAATAGGCAAATTTGGCCTTGGAATACAGAATGAAGCAGGGCAAAGACTAATAGTTTTGCAAAGAAAGTGCGCTGGTCATAGCAAACACCCTTTTCCAACAACACAAGAGAAGACTCTACACATGGACATCACCAAATGTTCAACACTGAAATCAGATTGATTATGTTCTTTGCAGCCAAAGATGGAGAAGTTCTATACAGTCAGCAAAAACAAGACTGGGAGCTGACTGCAGCTCAGATCATGAACTCCTTATTACCAAATTCAGAATTAAATTGAAGAAAGTACGGAAAACCAGTAGACCATTCAGGGAGGACCTAAATCAAATCCCTTATGATTATACAGTGGAAGTGAGAAATAGATTTAAGGTTCTAGATCTGATAGATAGAGTGCCTGATGAACTATGGATGGAGGTTCGTGACATTGTACAGGAGACAGAGATCAAGACCATCCCCATGGAAAAGAAATGCAAAAAAGCAAAATGGCTGTTTGGGGAGGCCTTACAAGTAGCTGTGGAAAGAAGAGAAGTGAAAAGCAAAGGAGAAAAGTAAAGATATACCCATCTGAACGCAGAGTTCCAAAGAATAGCAAGAAGAGATAAGAAAGCCTTCCTCAGAGATCAATGCAATGAAATAGAGGAACACAAAAAAAGGGGAAAGACTAGAGATCTCTTCAAGACAATTAGAGATACCAAGGGAACATTTCATGCAAAGATGGGCTCGATAAAGGACAGAAATGGTATGGACCTAACAGAAGCAGAAGATATTAAGAAGTGGTGGCAAGAATACACAGAAGAAGTGTACAAAAAAGATCTTCATGACCAAGATAATCACGATGATGTGATCACTGACCTAGAGCCAGACATCCTGGAATGTGAAGTCAAGTGGGCCTTAGAAAGCATCACTATGAACAAAGCTAGTGGAGGTGATGGAATTCCAGTTGAGCTATTTCAAATCCTGAAAGATGATGCTGTGAAAGTGCTGCACTCAATATGCCAGCAAATTTGGAAAACTCAGCAGTGGCCACAGGACTGGAAAAGGTCAGATTTCATTCCAATCCCAAAGAAAGGCAATGTCAACGAGTGCTCAAACTACCACACAGTTTCACTCATCTCACACGCTAGTAAAGTAAGGCTCAAAATTCTCCAAGCCAGGCTTTAGCAATACATGAACCGTGAACTTCCTGATGTTCAAGCTGGTTTTAGAAAAGGCAGAGGAACCAGAGATCAAATTACCAACATCTGCTAGATCATCAAAAAAGCAAGAGAGTTCCATAAAAACATCTATTTCTGCTTTACTGACTATGCCAAAGCCTTTGACTGTGTGACACAATAAACTGTGGAAAATTCTGAAAGAGATGGGAATACCAGACTACCTGAGCTGCCTCTTGAGTAATCTGTATGCAGGTCAGGAAGCAACAGTTAGAACTGGTCATGGAACAACAGACTGGTTCCAAATAGGAAAAGGAGTACGTCAAGGCTGTATATTGTCACCCTGTTTATTTAACTTATATGCAGAGTCCATCATGAGAAAAGCTGGACTGGAAGAAACACAAGCTGGAATCAAGATTGCCTGGAGAAATATCAGTAACCTCAGATATGCAGATGACACCACTCTTATGGCAGAAAGTGAAGAGGAACTAAAAAGCCTCTTGATGAAAGTGAAAGTGGAGAGTGAAAAAGTTGGCTTAAGGTTCAACATTCAGAAAACGAAGATCATGGCATCCGGTCCCACCACTTCACAGGAAATAGATGGGCAAACAGTGTCAGACTTTATTTTTTTGGGCTCCAAAATTACTGCAGATGGTGACTGCAGCCATGAAATTAAAAGACGCTTACTCCTTGGAAGGAAATTCATGACCAACCTAGATAGCATATTGAAAAGTAGAGACATTACTTTGCCAACAAAGGTCTGACTAGTCAAGGCTATGGTTTTTCCTGTGGTCATGTATGGATGTGAGAGTTGGACTGTGAAGAAGGGTGAGCACCGAAGAATTGATGCTTTTGAACTGTGGTGTTGGAGAAGACTCTTGACAGTCCCTTGAATTGCAAAGAGATCCAACCAGTCCATTCTGAAGGAGACCAGCCCTGGGATTTCCTTGGAAAGAATAATGCTAAAGCTGAAACTCCAGTACTTTGGCCACCTCATGCGCAGAGTTGACTCATTGGAAAAGACTCTGATACTGGGAGGGATTGGGGGCAGGAGGAGAAGGGGATGACAGAGGATGAGATGGCTGGATGGCATCACTGACTCGATGGACGTGAGTCTTAGTGAACTCCGGGTTTTGGTTACTGACAGAGAGTCCTGGCGTGCTGCGATTCATGGGGTCGCAAAGAGTCAGACACGACTGAGCGACTGAACTGAACTGAACTGAAGCTTGAATTGTCTGTAGGATAATAACCAGGTAGAAAGTTCCAGCAGACAGAAATACAGATTTGAAGTCAAGGGAGAGATCTGAGCTGTAGATAAATATTTGGTAATATCAACATATAAGTGGTGGCTGAAACTGTATGTGTGATGGGATTACCTAGAGAGAATATGTAGATTGAGAAATCAGTGAGCTGATCGACTAGATTAGGACTCTAATTACCACTAGCAGCCTGGTTTCTATGGGCAATACTCCCTAGAGCTCAAACAACCAGCTTACACACTGGGCATTTTTCCCTAATTCTGGGAACAAAAACAAACAAAGTAAACAAACAAAAAAAATGTGTTTACAATAGAACTTTAATGCTTATTAATTAATTTCATGCCCAGTATCTCATTTGATCATTATAACATCCCTGTGGGGATAGTTAGGGCAAGAATTTTTCCCCTCCATATTAGTGATAAATTTGTATCTTCAAAGTGAAGTGAAATCGCTCAGTCGTGTCTGACTCTTTGCGACCCCATGGACTGTAGTCTACCAGGCTCCTCCCTCCATGGGATTCTCCAGGCAAGAGTACTGGAGTGGGTTTGCCATTTCCTTCTCCAGGGGATCTTCCTGACTCAGGGATTGAACCCGGGTTTCCCGCATTCCAGGCAGAAGCTTTAACCTCGGAGCCACTAGGGCATACAGCTAGTTCAAAAGTTGAGGACAACCTATAATAATCATACCTTATATTTATAATGCATGCTTTTTGGGAAATTATCTCTTTTGGATATTACAATTAACTAAGGAACAAGACAAGATAGAGACTGTTACACCGATTTTCATAGATGAAAAAAATGAGGCCCAGAGA
This sequence comes from Bos mutus, assembly GCF_027580195.1. Classification (NCBI taxonomy): domain Eukaryota; kingdom Metazoa; phylum Chordata; class Mammalia; order Artiodactyla; family Bovidae; genus Bos; species Bos mutus. The sequence continues at coordinate 64,623,438 of NC_091646.1, read as the reverse complement.
CGTTAGACAATTTACTGAAGATGGCACAGTTTCTTGAAAACAGAGTCAAGTCTAGAACGAAGGTATATTTAGTCCCTAAAATTTCCCCTACCAAACTACTTTCAGACAGGAGGAGAAAATATAACCCTATAGTGAGAAAGCTTTTCTGATGTTTATTCAAGTAAAAGTCTCGTATGGCAAATGTAGGCAAGAATACTGGAGTGGGTAACCATTATTTTCTCCAGGTGAATCTTCCCTACTCAGGGATTGAACCTGGATTTCCTGCATTGCAGGCAGCTTCTTTACCATCTGAACCACCAGGAAAGCGTGTGTTAAAGTTACAAAATATCAAGTTCCAACATATCTTTGCATGTTAATAGCAAAAATGTGACAAAATACTTTTTCAGATAAAGAAGATATAGAAAAATGTTACATCTCAACAATAATCCCCAAACTAGCACTAGATTAATGCTAATCTTCAAGAGCAGAGAAGTGTACATCAAATGATAGGATTTTAGCTCTCCCCACTGCAGGGTATGGAGACTAGTGTTGAAGATTAGATTAGTTGAAAAACTAAAAATTAAATGGGGGGAGGAAGAGGAGCACAGAGAGGAAGCCAAAAATCAAACACATGGACAGCATTTGGAAAGTTGATTGCATGTTTAAGTTAAAAGCTCAAAACTTAAAACTTATTTTCTTCTAAGAACAGTATTCTGTACTCTCTTTAACGCTCCAGGTTTACACTTTGCAGGTCTGATTATCCCCCATCATATTTTAAGAGTTATCATTGCTCATTTGGACTTGGGCAGGAGTAAAGGCATATTTAAAAAGTAAACAGATAGTCATTTTCCCTGTTCTGGTGGGAAGGCTGGCCTCAAAATACTTTTTCTATGTGAGAAGTTTGGTATTCTCCCTTTTTGAAGTTATCTCCCATGATTATCTGTCTCATTTCTCAGGCATCTTTTATCTTTGTGTTATTCTCCATAAGGTAGGTAGGTATAGAGTTGGGAGAAACAGATCTCTGTCCAAACTTAAAGTTTCTATATTCCAGAATCCCACCTACTCCTCTCCTGAATTTCAGAATTTCCTCCACATTTCCTTAACTTTTCTTCCCTCAGGGTTGCAGAGCTCAGTGAAGAGAGGTTTAGAGGAAAGCAATGTGATTTAATGCCTTCAGAAATGTAAGTGACAAATAGTTCCTGAATCTTCCCAGAAGTAATTGCAAGAGTATATTTTGTTAAAATATATGACTTTTCAGTTGGTAGACTGTCTGACTGTGGTGACAAGATGAAGTGAAAACAATAACAATGAAACAGTGTGAAGTGAAAGTTGCTCAGCTGTGTCCAACTCTTTGCAATTACATGGACTATACAGTCCATGGAATTCTCCAGGCCAGAATACTGCAGTGGGTAACCTTTCCCTTCTCCAGGGGATCTTCCCAACCCAAGGATATAACCCAGGTCTCCCACATTTCAAGCAGATTCTTTACCAGCTGAGCCACAAGGGAAGCCCAAGAATACTGGAGTGGGTAGCCTATCCCTTCTCCAGTGGATCTTCCCAACCCAGGAATCGAACTGGGGTCTCCCACATTTCAGGTGGATTCTTTACCAAGTGAGTTATCAGGAAAGCCCATGGAACAGTGTGGAAGTAGATATTTTTGGTTTGGGTTATAACCAGAGGCAATCCTGCTTGGGAGAGGGCACTGATCTACTGCCTTAAGCTGTTCCTTCTTTTCATAACTTCTTCCTTTCTTTTCTTCTTGTTCACACCTAGGAACATACAGATTCCTCCAAAGCAGCCAGATTTTCAAAATTACAATGAGAGGAGGTGGCCCTCCAGTAGGGTGACAAAGGGGCTAGGATGACTCCACTCAGAATTTTGTATATATCAGTCTAAATTAGGATCTTTTGTAAACAAGGTATGAAAATTAGGGACGGTTACAGTGTCCTGGGGACAATAGGTTTCTGGGTTGGAAAACTTGGGCTGAGTTGAATGTCCCAGGAGCTTATTTTTGGGATGTGTGCTAAGTCATTTCAGTCATGTTCGACTCTTTGCAACCCTAGACCATTCCTGGGTTGAGAAGATCCCAGAGAATGAAATGGCAACCCACTCCAGTTCAGCTCAGTTCTGTCACTCAGTTGTGTCTGACTCTTTGTGATCCCATGGACTGTAGCACACCATGCTTCCCTGTCCATCAACAACTCCCAGAGGTTGCTCAAACTCATGGCCATCGAGCTGGTGATGCCATGCAACCATCTCATCCTCTGTCGTCCCCTTCTCCTCCTGCCTTCAATCTTTCCCAGCATCAGGGCATTTTCCAATGAGTCAGTTATTTGCATCAGGTGGCCAAAGTACTGGAGCTTCAGCTTCAGCATCAGTCCTTCCAATGAATATTCAGGACTGATTTCCTTCCTTTAGGATGGACTGGTTGGATCTCCTTGCAGTCCAGGGGATTCTCAAGTATTCAAGTCAAGGTAATACTCCAGTATTCTTTTAAATTAATTAATTTATTTATTTTAATAAGAGGCTAATTACTTTACAATATGGTAGTGGTTTTTGCCAAACATTGACATGAATCAGCCATGGGCACACATGTGTTTCCCATCCAGAACCTCCCTCTCCATCATCTCTCAGGGTCATCCCAGTGCACCAGCCCTGAGCACCCTGTTTCATGGATCAAACCTGGACCGGGGATCTGCTTTGCATATGATAATATACATGTTTCAATGCCACCCTCTCAAATCAGTATTCTTGCCTGAAGAATTCCATGGACAGAGGGGCTTGGCGAGCTACAGTCCATGGGGTCGCAAGGAGTCAGACACAACTGAGTGACTAACACAACAACAAAAAGTCCAATCAGAGCTTTATATTCCAAACCACAATGACAAATAGGTTTCTGACAAAGATTAATGTATTGAAAAGAAGCACAACAGCTCTCCAACTGTTGTAGAGGAGGGAAGGCCTGCTGCTTGGGGAAAATGGATGCAGTCTGAGAGAGAAGATCAAGTCACAGCCTATTAGTGAACTAAGTCTAGAGTATATATGTATGTACACATACATGAAAGCTTTTCTACTTTACCTGATAAAGGATTGAGAAAGAACAACAAAACAGATGGAAAAAATTGGAAAACATAAACTAAATGAAATGAGAAAACTGAAAATGAAGTAGAAAAAGAGAAACAAGTGATAAAAGTCTATAGTTAATTTAAGAATGAAGATAATGGCATTTAAACTTAATAAAGGCCACATTTAACCTTACTCAACCCATAAATGCCCTCAAGAACCTTGCTCATTTACATGTAAAGAGCAGCCATGAGTGAGAGTCTTGCTGGCTATTCTTGGTTGTAGGTTCTTCCCTTCCATCACTTTAAATATATTGTGGCATTCCCTTCTGGCTTGAAGAGTTTCTGTTGATAAGTCAGCTGATATCCTTATGGGAGTTCTTTTATATGTTATTTGCCATTTTTCCCTTTTTGCTTTTACTATTTTATTTTTGCCTTTAACTTTTGTCAGTTTGATTACTATACGTCTCAGTGTGTTCCTCCTTGGGTTTATCCTGTCTGAGACTCTCTGCTTCCTGGATTTGGTTGACTCTTTCCTTTCCCATGTTTCATTTTCCTTTCATTTCCCTTTCCTTTCATTTCCCTGGAGAAGGAAATGGCAACCCACTCCAGTATTTTTGCCTGGAGAATCCCATGGACAGAAGAGCTTGGTGGGTTACAGTCCACGGGTCGCCAAGAGTCGGACATGACTGAGCGACTTCACTTTCACTTTCCTTTCCCATGTTAGAGAAGGTTTAAGCTATTATCTCTTCAAATATTTTCTCAGGTCTTTTCTCTTTTCTCCTTTCCTTTATAATGTGGGACCCCTATAATGCAAATGTTGGTGCATTTTATGTTGTCCCAGAGATCTCTTAGGCTGTCGTCATTAATTTCCATTATTTTTTATGTATTCTGCTTTGTGGCAGTGATTTTCACCATTCTGTCTTCCAGATACATTCTTCTGCCTCAGCTACTGTTACTGATTCCTTCTAATATATTGTTCATCTCTGTTTGTTGGTTTCTCTAGTTCTTCTAAGTCTTTGGTAAACATTTTGTATCTTCTCCATCCTTTTCCTGAGATTCTGGATCATCTTCACTATCATTATTCTGAATTCTTTTTCTGTAAATTTGCCTATCTCCACTTCATTTAGTTGTTTTTCTGGTGTCTTTTCTTGTCCCTTCATCTGAGATATAATCCTCTGCCTTTTCATTTTGATTAACTTTCTGTGATGTGGTTTTCATTTTGGCAGTTATGGAACTGTAGTTATTCTTGCTTCTTCTGTCTGCCCTCTGATGTATGAGGCTAAAAGGCTTGTGTAAGCTTTCTGATGGGAGGGACTGGCATGGGAAAAGCTGGGTCTTGCTCTGGTGGGCAGGACCATGCTCACTAAACTTTAATTCAATTGCCTGTTGATGGGTGGGGCTGAGGTCCCAGTCTGTTAGTTATTTGGCCTGAGGCCAACCAGCCCTGAAGTCTACAGGCTCTATGATAGGGTTAATGGTAACCTCCAGGAGGGCACACCCAGGACTGCTGCTGCCAGTGTCCCCATCCCTATGGTGAGCCACTGCCAATCCATGACTCCACAGGAAGCCCTCCAACACTACCAGATAGGCCTGGTTCAGTCTTTTGTGGTGTCACTCATCCTTTCCTCTGGGTCCTGGTGCATCCAAAATTTTGTTTGTGCTCTTCAAGAGTGGAGTTTCTTTTTCCTCTAGTCCTCTGGAAGTCCTGTAAAAAATCCCAGTGGCCTTCAAAGTCAGATTCCCCAGGAATTTCTAGTTCTTTTGCCAGATCCTTAGGCTAGAAAGCTTGACATGGGGCTCAGAACCTTTACAGCAATGGGGGAACTTATTTGATATTCTGTTCATTTCATTTCATTTGAACAGTCATGTCTGATTCTTTGCGATCCCATGGACTGTGGCACGCCAGGCTTCCCTGTCTATCAATAACTCCCAGAGCTTGCTCACACTCATGTCCATTGAGTTGGTGATACTGTTCAACCATCTCATTCTCTGTCATCCCCTTCTCCTCTTGTGTCTTCAAACTTTCCCAGCATCAGGGTATTTTCCATAAGCCAGTTATTCACATCAGATGGCCAAAGTCCAATGAATATTCAGGACTGATTTCCTTTATGATTGACTGGTTTGATCTCCTTGCTGTCTCCAGAGTCTTCCCCAACACCACAGTTCAAAACCATCAATTCATCTGCACTCAGCTTTCTTTATGGTCCAACTCTCACACCCAAACATGACTGAGGAAAAACCATAGTTTTGACTAGATGGATCTTTGTTGGAAATGTAGTGCCTCTGCTTTTTAATATGCTATCTAGCTTTGTCACAACTTTTCTTCCAAGGAGCAAGCGTCTTTTAAATTCACGGCTGCAGTCACCATCTGCAGTGGTTTTGGAACCCAAGAAAATAAAGTCTGTCATGGTTTCCATTGTTTCCCCATCTATCTGCCATGAAGTGATGGGACCAGGTGCCATGATCTTAGTTTTTTGAATGTTGAGTTTTAAGCCATCTTTTGCACTCTCACTTTCATCAAGAGGTTTTTCAGCTCCTCTTTGCTTTCTGCCATAAATGTGGTGTCATCTTTCTATCTGAGGTTATTGATATTTCTCCCAGTAATCTTGATTCCAGCTTCAATTCATGGGTAACCCACCCCATAGGCTGGGATTTGATTTTATCAAGATTTCACCCCTCCTGCCACCTCATTGCAGCTTATCCTTTGTCTTTGGACATAGGATATCTTTTTGGTGGGTTCCAGTGTCTTCTCATTGATGGCTGTTCAACAGCTTGTTGCAATTTCAGTGATCTTACAGAAGTTGAAGGCACATCCTTCTTCTCTGGCATCTCACTCTCATTGTCCAGTTGTTCGAATTTCAATAAAATGTCTAGAAAATTAAAAAAAAAGTGAAGCTTGAATGGGAGCATAAATCACACAGAGAAAGATCTTTATTTTTATAGCCTTTGTGTTTCCCTAAATTTAAGTTTATATGGACAGAACCTCATTCAACATCTAAGGCTAAAAAGTGGACATTAGCTCTCAATGCCAGTATTTTTAAAAATATATGTATATATATATACTCAGAATCTTTTAAACCTGATAGCTGTTTTTCATCATATCTGAAAATAGTTCTTTATAATTCCTAAAGCTCTTTCACATCAATTATTCATGGGATTTTCATGACAGTCTTATTGATTTACATAGGACAGCAACTGTTATAAGTATTTTATATAGGTGGAAACTAAGATTTAGAAAAACTATGGAGAGGAGGTCCTAAGATGGTGGGGGAATAGGATGGGGAGATCACTTTCTCCCCCACAAATTCATCAAAAGAACATTTGAACGCTGAGCAAATTCCAGAAAACAACTTCTCAATGTTGGCAGAGGATATCAGGCACCCAGAAAGGCAGCCCATTGTCTTCGAGAGGAGGTAGGACAAAATAAAAAGACAAAAAGAAAGGCAAAAGATTCGTCCCAGGAAGGGAGTCTTAAAAAAGAGAGAAGTTTCCAAACACCAGGAAACACTCTTTCTGGTGCATCCTTGGAGAGCCTTGGAATCTCAGAAGGCAAAATAACTGGGAGGAAAAATAAATAAATAATTAAAACCCACAGATCACGTACCTAACAGCAACTCCAAGTGGTGCAGCAGCCCAGATGCACACATCCCCCATAGCAAGTGGGGGCTGGACAGGGAAGGGTGGGCTGCATTGTTAAGGGTGAGGACCCGGCCTGAATGCCCTGAGAGCAATCTGAGGGAACTAACTTGAGATAGCAACCCATACTGTGGGTTAGTTATCCCATGAAAAGCCCTAACCTAAGACGCCGCCAGGCCTGCTCACAGAACAAAGGACTGAGCAGATCTAGCTGGCTGCAGACCAGCCCATCCCCCATCAAAGACAGGCAGCGAGAGCAGCCAGAGCTGGAAGGGGCAATCACGGCCCCAGAGATGCATCCTGTACCAAACTGCAAGCAGACTCTGTTGCTAACCAAGACTTCTTGGGATTTAGGATGGTCGACATCCACTGGGAGGGTCGCAGCCAGAGATCAGTTCCCCAGAAGAGACACACGGCACACCTGAGAAGGCCCGCCTGTTGTACACCCAGGAAACGGAGCAGCTGGGACTGGGGAGGCAATAAGTCACAGCCTTCAACTGGGGGCAACTGTGCTTGCCAAGTACCTGGTCACCTGAGCTGCTCAGACCTGGGACGGGCACAAAACGTAGGCCCAACCAAGTCTGCACCTATGTGGAGTACCCGAGAACCTGAACCTGAACAGCTTAGACCTGGGGAGTGCAGGCAACCCAGAGCCCGCATCAGAGAGTTCTCGGCAGAATAACCTGGAAAATGAGCAGTGTAGACTGGGAAAGCACACATAGCATGAATGGGCGCAAACCCAGTGTGGCTGAAATACTGTGAGCACGTGCCAGTGATATTTGTTTGCAGTGTTCCTCCCTCCCCACAGCACGACTGAACAAGTGAGCCTAAAAAAAGTGACCACCACTGCCCTCCTTGTGTCAGGGTGGAAACTAGACACTGAAAACAGCAGAAAACAGAAGCTAAAATAAACAGAGGGAACCGCTTTGGAAGTGACAGGTGCAATAGATTAAAACCCTGAAGTTAGCACTGGCTACATAGGAAGGGGCCTAGAGACCTTGAGAAGTACAAGGCAGACTAAGGAAATATCTGAAAATGAACTGACCCCACAATGTCCACAACAGCTCCAGAGAAAGTCCTAGATATATTTTTACTATTATCATTTTTTAAATAAAAACAATTGTTTTAATTTTTAAGTCTGCTATTACCACTTTAATTTTCATTTTTATAACCTACTATACAGTTCAGTTCAGCTCAGTCGCTCAGTTGTGTCCAACTCTTTATGACCCCATGAATTGCAGCATGCCAGGCCTCCCTGTCCATCACCAACTCCTGGAGTTCACCCAAACTCACGTCCATCGAGTCGGTGATGCCATCCAGCCATCTCATCCTCTGTCGTCCCCCTTCTCCTCCTGCTCCCAGTCTCTCCCAGCATCACAGACATTTCCAATGAGTCAACTCTTTGCATGAGGTGGCAAAAGTACTGGAGGGGCTTTAGCATCATCCCTTCCAAAGAACACCCAGGGCTGATCTCCTTTAGAATGGACTGGTTGGATTTCCTTGCAGTCTAAGGGACTCTCAGGGGTCTTCTCCAACACCACAGTTCAAAAGCATCAATTCTTCGGCGCTCAGCTTTCTTCACAGTCCAACTCTCACATCCATACATGACCACAGGAAAAACCATAGCCTTGACTAGACGGACCTTTGTTGCCAAAGTAATATCTCTGCTTTTCAATATACTATCTAGGTTGGTCATAACTTTTCTTCCAAGAAGTAAGCGTCTTTTAATTTCATGGCTGCAGTCAGCATCTGCAGTGATTTTGGAGCCCAAAAAGTTAAAGGCTGACAATGTTTCCACTGTATCCCCATCTATTTGCCATGAAGTGATGGGACCAGATGCCATGATCTTCATTTTCTGAACGTTGAGCTTTAACCAACTTTTTCACTCTCCTCTTTGACTTTCATCAAGAGGCTTTTTAGTTCCTCGTCATTTTCTGCCATAAGGGTGGTGTCATCTGCATGTCTGAAGTTATTTATATTTCTCCTGGCAATCTTGATTCCAGCTTGTGCTTCTTCCAGCCCAGCGTTTCTCATGATGTACTCTGCATATAAGATAAATAAACAGGGTGACAATATACAGCCTTGACATACTCCTTTTCCTATTTGGAACCAGTCTGTTGTTACATGTCCAGTTCTAACTGTTGCTTCCTGACTTTGTGGAAAAAAAAAAAAATCCTATTTTTAAAGCAAACTTATACACACACACACACACACACACATTACAATTATTGTGACATTTTAAAAATATTATATTTTTGAAAGTCTAACCTCTAAATTTTTAATTTTTGCTTTTTGGTATTTGTTATCAACTTTGTACCTTTAAGAACCCAATCTTCAGTACCCATTTTTACTTGGGAGTGAGATCACTGGCCTGATTGCTCTCTTCCCCTTCTGACTCTCCATTTTCTCCACCAGATCACCTCTATCTCCTGCCTCCCCCTTTCTTCTCTACCCAACTCTGTGAATCTCTTTGTGTGTTCCGGACAGTGGAGAACACTTCAGGAACTGATTACTCGCTGGATCTATCTCCTATTGATTCCCCCTTTTATCCTCCTGGCCACCTCTGTCTCCTTCCTCCATTTTCTCTTCTCTGTTTAACTCAGTGAAAATCTCTGAGGGATCCAGACTGTGGAGAGCACATAGTGAAGTGATTACTGGCTAGCTTGCTCTGTCCCCTTTTAATTTCCCCTCTTCTTCTCCTGGTCACCTATATCTCCCTCCTCCCTCTTCTCTTCTCCATGTAACTCTGTGTACCTCTCTGGGTGTCCCTCACTGTGGAGAAACTTTTCATCATTAACCTAGATGTTTTATCATTGGTGCTGTATAGATGGAGAAGTCTTGAGGCTACTGTAAAAATAAGACTGAAAACCAGAGGCAGGAGGCCAAAGTCCAAATCCTGAGAACACCAGAGAACTCCTGACTCCAGGGAACATTAACTGATAGGAGCTCATCAAACACCTCCATACCTACAATGAAACTAAGCATCACCCAAGGGCCAACATCTTCCAGAGCAAGACATACCACACAAATTCTCCAACAACACAGGAACATAGCCCTGAGCTTCAATATACAGTCTGCCCAAAGTCACACCAAACACATTGGTATCTCAAAACTCACTACTGGACACTTCATTGGACACCAGAGAGAAGAAATCCACCTCCACCCACCAGGACACCGACACAAGATTGCCTAACCAGGAAACCTTGACAAGCCACCTGTCCAACCCCACCCTCAGTGAAGAGGAACCACAAACTGCCAGAAAACGGAAGGGCCACCCCAAACACAGCAGTATAAACAACATGAAAAGGCAGAGAAACACCCAGCAGGTAAAGGAACGGGATAAATGCCCACCCAACCAAACAAAAGAGGAAGAAATAGGGAATCTACCTGATAAAGAATTCCAAATAATGATAGTGAAAATGATCCAAAATCTTGAAATAAAAATGGAATCACAGATAAATAGCCTGGCGGCAAGGACTGAGAAGATGCAAGAAAAGTTAAACAAGGACCTATAAGAAAAAAAAAAAAAGTCAATATATAATGAATAATGCAATAAATGAGATCAAAAACACTCTGGATGGAACAAATAGTAGAATAGCGGAGACAGAATATAGGATTAATGAGGTAGAAGATAGAATGGTAGAAGTAAATGAATCAGAGAGGAAAAAAGAAAAACAAATTAAAAGAAATGAGGACAATCTCAGAGACCTCCAGGACAGTGTTAAATGCCACAACATTCAAAATCATAGGAGTCCCAGAAGAAGAAGACAAAAAAAAAAAAAAAAAAAAAGACCATGAGAAAATACTTGAGGAGATAATAGTTGAAAACTTCCCTAAAATGGGGAAGGAAATAATCACCCAAGTTCAAGAAACCCAGAGAGTCCCAAACAGGATAAACCCAAGGCAAAATACCCCAAGACACATATTAATGAAATTAACAAAGATCAAACACAAAGCAGCAAGGGAAAAACAACAAATAACACACAAGGGGATTCCCATAAGGATAACAGCTGATCTCTTAATAGAAACTCTTCAGGCCAGGAGGGAATGGCAAGGCATACTTAAAGTGATGAAAGAAAATAACCTACAGCCCAGATTACTGTACCCAGCAAGGATCTCATTCAAATATGAAGGAGAAATCAAAAGCTTCTCAGACAAGCAAAAGCTAAGAGAATTCAGCACCACCAAACCAGCTCTCCAACAAATGCTAAAGGATATTCTCTAGACAGGAGACACAAAAAGGGTGTATAAACTGGAACCCAAAACAATAAAGTAAGTGGCAATGGGATCATACTTATCAATAATTGCCTTAAATGTAAATGGGTTGAATGCACCAATCAAAAGATAAAGACTGGCTAAATGGATACAAAAGCAAGACCTTTATATATGTTGTCTACAGGAGACCCACCTTGGAACAAGGGACACATACAGACTGAAAGTGAAGGGCTGGGAAAAGATATTCCATGCAAACAGAGATCAAAAGAAAGCAGGAGTAGCAATACTCGTATCAGATGAAATAGACTTTAAAACAAAGGCTGTGAAAAGAGATAAAGATGGACACTACATAATGATCAATGGATCAATCCAAGAAGAAGATATAACAATTATAAATATACTTGCATGCAACATAGGAGCACAGCAATATTAAGAGAAATGCTAACAAGTATGAAAGGGGAAATTAACAATAACACAATAATAGTGGGAGACTTTAATATCCCACTCACACCTGTCGATAGATCAACTAAACATAAAATTAGCAAGGAAAGACAAACTTTAAATAATACAATAGACCAGTTAGACCGAATTGATATCTCTAGGACATTTCATCCCAAAACAATTAATTTCACCTTTCTCACAAGTGCACATGGAACCTTCTCCCGGAAAGATCACATCCCTGGCCATAAATCTAGCCTTGGTAAATTCAAAAAAATTGAAATGATTCCAAGCATCTTTTCTGACCACAGTGCAGTAAGATTAGATGTCAATTACAGGGAAAAAAAAAAAAAAACTATTAACAATTCTAACATATGGAGGCTGAACAACATGCTGCTGAATAGCCAACAAATCACAGAAGAAATTAAAAAAAAGAAATCAAAATATGCATAGAAACGAATGAAAATGAAAACACAGCAACCCAAAACCTGTGGGACACTATAAAAGCAGTGCTAAGCAAAAGGTTCATAGCAATACAGGCTTACCTCAAGAAACAAGAAAAAAGTCAAATAAATAACCTAACTCTATACCTAAAGCAACCAGAAAAGGAAGAACTGAAGAACCCCTGGGTTAGTAGAAGGAAAGAAATTGTAAAAACTCGGGCAGAAATAAGTGTGAAAGAAACAAATGAGATCATAGCAAAAATCAACAAAGTCAAAAGCTGGTTCTTTGAGAGGATAAATAAAATTGACTAACCATTAGCCATCCTCATCAAGAAACAAAGGGAGAAAAATCAAATCACCAAAATTAGAAATGAAAATGGAGAGATCACAACAGACAACACAGAAATACAAAGTATCATAAGAGACTACTATCAGCAATTATATGCCAATAAAACGGACAACTTGGAAGAAATGGACAAATTCTTAGAAAAGTACAACTTTCCATAACTGAACCAGGAAGAAATAGAAAATCTTAACAGACCCATGACAAGCACGAAAATTGAAACAGTAATCAGAAATCTTCCAGCAAACAAAAGCACAGGACCAGACAGCTTCACAGCTCAATACTACCAAAAATTTAGAGAAAAGCTAACACCTTGCCTACTCAAAGTCTTCCAGAAAATTTCAGAGGAAGGTAAACTTCCAAACTCATTCTATGAGGCCACCATCATCCTAACACCAGAACATGAAAACGATGCCACAGAAAAAACTACAGGCCAATATCACTGATGAACATAGATGGAAAAATCCTTAACAAAATTCTAGCAAACAGAATCCAGCAACACATTAAAAACATCATACATCATGACCAAGTGGGCTTTATCCCACTTCTTCAATATCCACAAATCAATCAATGTAATACACCAGATTAACTAGTTGAAAGATAAAATCCATATGATTAACTCAATAGATGCAAAGAAAGCCTTTGACAAAATTCAACACCCATTTATGACAAAACCCCCCCAGAAAGCAGGAATAGAAGGAACATACCTCAACATAATAAAAGCTATATAACAAACCCACTGCAAACATTATCCTCAATGGTGAAAAATTGAAAGGATTTCCTCTAAAGTCAAGAACAAGACAAAGGTGCCCATTTTCACCACTACTATTCAAAATAGTTTTGAAAGTTTTGGCCACAGCAATCAGAGCAGAAGAAAAAAATAAATAAATAAAGGGAATCCAGATTGGAAAAGAAGATGTAAAACACTCACTGTTTGAAGATGGCATGATCTTTTACATAGAATACCCTAAAGACTCCAACAGAAAATTACTAGAGCTAATCAATAAATATAGTAAAGTTGCAGGATATAAAATCAACACACAGAAATCCCTTGCATTCCTATACACTAATAATGAGAAAATAGAAAGAGAAATTAAGGAAACAATTCCATTCACCATTGCAACGAAAAGAATAAAATATTTAGGAATACATCTACCTAAAGAAACAAAAGACCTATATATAGAAAACTATAAAACACTGGGGAAAGAAATCAAAGAGGACACTAATAGATGGAGAAATATACCATGTTCATGGATCAGAAGAATCAATATAGTGAAACTAAGTACACTACCCAAAGCAATCTATAGATTCAATGCAATCCCTATCAACCTACCGGTGGTATTTTTCACAGAATGAGAACAAATAATTTCACAATTTGTATGGAAATACAAGAAGCCTCAAATAGGCAAAGCAATCTTCAGAAAGAAGAATGGAACTGGAGGAATCAACCTGCCTGACTTCAGGCTCTACTACAAAGCTACAGTTATCAAGACAATATGGTACTGGCACAAAGACAGAAATATAGTCAATGGAACAAAATAGAAAGCCCAGAGATAAATCCATGCACCTATGGATACCTTATCTTTGGCAAAGGAGGCAAGAATATACAATGGATTAAAGACAATCTCTTTAACAAGTGGTGCTGGGAAAACTGGTCAACCACTTGTAAAAGAATGAAACTAGAACACTTTCTAATGCCATACAAAAATATAAACTCAAAATGGATTAAAGATCTAAACGTAAGACCAGAAACTATTAAACTCTTAGAGGAGAACATAGGTAAAACACTCTCTGACATAAACCACAGCAGGATCCTTTTGACCCACCTCCCAGAATATTGGAAATAAAAGCAAAAATAAACAAATGAAACCTAATTAAAATTAAAAGCTTCTGAACAACAAAGGAAACTATATGCAAGGTGAAAAGATGCTCAACATCACTCACTATCAGAGAAATGCAAATCAAAACCACAATGAAGTACCATTTCATGCCAGTCAGAATGGCTGCTATCCAAAAGTCTACAAGCAATAAATGCTGGAAAGGGTGTGGAGAAAAGGGAACCCTCTTACACTGTTGGTGGGAATGCAAACTATTACAGCTACTATGGAGAACAGTGTGGAGATTCCTTAAAAAACTGTAAATAGAACAGCCATATGACCCAGCAATCCCACTGGTGGGCATACATACCGAGGAAACCAGAATTGAAAGAGACACGTGTACCCCAATGTTCATCGCGGCAGTGTTCGTAATAGCCAGGACATGGAAGCAACCTAGGTGTCCATCAGCAGATGAATGGATAAGAAACCTGTGATACATATACACAATGGAATATTACTTAGCCATTAAAAAGTATACATTTGAATCAGTTCTAATGAGGTGCATGAAACTAGAGCCTATTATACAGAGTTTATTAAGCCAGAAAGAAAATCACCAATCTAGTATATTAACACATATATAGGGAATTCAGAAAGATGGTCATGATAACCCTGTATGCGAGACAGCAAAAGAGACACAGATGTATAGAAGTCTTTTGGACTCTGTGGGAGAGGGTTAGGGTGGTGTTATATTGGAGAATGGCATTAAAACATATAAATTATCATATGTGAAACGAATCACCGGTCCAGGCTCGAGGCATGATACAGAGTGCTCATGGCTGGTGCACTGGGATAACCCAGAGGGATGGGATGGGCAGGAAAGTGGGAGAGGGTTCAGGATGGGGAACACATGGGTGTACACCCATGGCAGATTCATGTAAGTGTATAGCAAAACCAATACAATATTTTTTTAATTAATTTTATTTTATTTTTAAACTTTACATAATTGTATTAGTTTTGCCAAATATCAAAATGAATCCACCACAGGTATACATGTGTTCCCCATCCTGAACCCTCCTCCCTCCTCCCTCCCCATACCATCCCTCTGGGTCATCCCAGTGCACCAATACAATATTTTAAAGTAATAATAATAAGAAGAAAGAAGAAAAAAAAGGAAAAACTATGTGACTTTTTCATGGTTAGTAAAAGATAATGTGTCTCTTAGCATGACCATCAATCCCAGTTTACTTGTGAACAATGGAAATCTAGTACTCAAAACTTTAAGCTGTAAAACCAGAATAGTTCAGGGCAAACAATATAAGTTTCACCCAAATACTGTTCACCAAACAGGCTTGGATTCAAATCTAGATTCTGATATGCAGTTTCTAGGAATTTAATCTTAGGCAAGTTATTCAACTTTTCCCAGCAAAATCTCTCATTTTTATTATATCAAATAATAAAATTAGCATTATATCAACCTTCCTCAAAATTTTATGAGTTAATGAGATGATGGGCTGTGAAGATAGGGAATGCTGTACCTGGCCTGGAGTAGGCCCTCAATAGATATTGGTTTCCTTTCTCTTACCACTTGATTACTGCTTTCTGCTCCATAACATATTATTTCAAGCAAGCCTGCTCACCTTGGGCTTAGGTTTCTAACACTGCTAAACCCTGTGGGATTCTTCCCTGAGTACTAGAGCCCTTTATGAGAATATCAGTTACATTGGGCATTTGGAATTGAAGAATTCTTCATGCCTTGATGCTGGTTGGGACTACATAAAGGTTACTGATGAGAAGTTTGCTACTTTTCTTTAGAAGATTTTAGAATTTATTCATTATATCTGTTCTGAGTATTTTGTGTGAGAAGCAATATATTTACCCAGCATACTAATGGATATTACAAACTGTTCACTGTTGCCTTTCAGAGCCCCAGGGACAAATAAAGTGTTTTCAAGAATGGGAGATTGAACTAAACCAAAGAGTGTGGGGACAAAAGGAGCAAATCTATCCTTTACTCACTATTTCCCCATAGAAACTGGTTTGCAGCTCTAGTTTGATCCAACTTTTTTGTTTTTCTAGCTTTGGTTCTGAGGGTCCCTCTAAGTTGTTTTGTCTCCTCCCACCAAGTGCCTTTTCATTCTCTATACAGTTCTTTCTATTTGACCCAAGCTAATCTAACCTTTAAGACTTAAATCAGGTGCTATATTCCCAAAGACAGTGTTTCTTGTATTTATCCCCATACAGTAAACCACTGAACATGTCACCAGAAATCTAGTGGTACTTACTGATAGTTTCCCTCTGCTATTACTGTCTTTCAAATGCAATTACTGCAACAAGGTATGATCCTCAACATCTATGTCCTCCTCAGCACCTAACATCAAGCATATTTGACAGTAGGGATCTGTGGGTTGATTAACTAAATACCATTTGTGCAATTTTGTAAATTTCTTCAGTTCAGTTCAGTTCAGTCGCTCAGTCGTGTCCGACTCTTTGCGACCCCATGAACTGCAGCACGCCAAGCCTCCCTGTCCATCACAAACTCCCGGAGTTCACTCAGACTCACGTTCATCAAGTCAGTGATGCCATCTAGCCACCTCATCCTCTGTCGTCACCTTCTCCTCCTGCCCCCAATCCCTCCCAGCATCAGAGACTTTTCCAATGAGTCAACTCTACGCATGAGGTGGCCAAAGTACTGGACTTTCAGCTTTAGCATCATTCCTTCCAAAGAACACCCAGGACTGATCTCTTTTAGAATGGACTGGTTGGATCTCCTTGCAGTCCAAGGGACTCTCAAGAGTCTTCTCCAACACCACAGCTCAAAAGCATCAATTCTTTGGCACTCAGCTTTCTTCACAGTCCAACTCTCACATCCATACATGACCACTGGAAAAACTATAACCTTGACTAGACAGACCTTTGTTGGCAAAGTAATGTCTCTGCTTTTGAATATGTTATCTAGGTTGGTCATAACTTTTGCTCCAAGGAGTAAGCGTATTTTAATTTCATGGCTGCGTCACCATCTGCAGTGATTTTGGAGCCAAAAAAAAATTAAGTCTGACACTGTTTCCATTGTTTCCTCATCTATTTCCCATGAAGTGATGGGACCACATGCCATGATCTTAGTTTTCTGAATATTGAGCTTTTTTGTTTTTTATTTTTTAACTTTACAATATTGTATTGGTTTTGCCATATATCAACATGAATCTGCCACAGGTATACACGTGTTCCGCATCCTGAACCGTCCTCCCTCCTCCATCCCAATACCATCCCTCTGGGTAGTCCCAGTGCACCAGCCCCAAGCATCCAGTATCATGCATTGAACCTGGACTGGCGACTCCTTTCATATATGATATTACACATGTTTCAATGCCATTCTTCCAAATCATCCCACCCTCTCCCTCTCCCACAAAGTCCAAAAGACTGTTTTATACATCAGTGTCTCTTTTGCTGTCTGGTATACAGCGTTATTGTTACCAACTTTCTAAATTCCATATATATGCATTAGTATACTGTATTGGTGTTTTTCTTTCCGGCTAACTTCACTCTGTATAATCGGCTCCAGTTTCATCCACCTCATTAAAACTGATTCAAATGTATTCTTTTTAATGACTGAGTAATACTTAATT
Source organism: Bos mutus (assembly GCF_027580195.1). Lineage (NCBI taxonomy): Eukaryota > Metazoa > Chordata > Mammalia > Artiodactyla > Bovidae > Bos > Bos mutus. The sequence goes on along the minus strand of NC_091646.1, from coordinate 64,605,879 downwards.
GTGTATATGTACCACAGCTTTCTTATCCATTCATCTGCTGATGGACATCTAGGTTGTTTCCATGTCCTGGCTATTATAAGCAGTGCTGTGATGAACATTGGGGTACACGTGTCTCTTTCAATTTCTTTTCACCTTGCTTATAGTTTCCTTTGTTGTGCAGAAGCTTTTAAATTTAATTAGATCCCATTTGTTTATTTTTGCTTTTATTCCCAATACTCTGGGAGGTGGGTCATAGAGGATCCTGCTATGATTTATGTCCAAGAGTGTTTTGCCTATGTTCTCCTCTATTAATTTTATAGTTTCTGGTCTTACTTTTAGATCCTTAATCCATTTTGAATTTATTTTTGTGTATGCTGTTAAAAAGTGTTCTAGTTTCATTCTTTTACAAGTGGTTGACCAGTTTTCCCAGCACCACTTGTTAAAGAGGTTGTCTTTAATCCATTGTATATTCTTGCCTCCTTTGCCAAAGATAAGGTATCCATAGGTGCATGGATTTATCTCTGGGCTTTCTATTTTGTTCCATTGATTCATATTTCTGTCTTTGTGCTAGTATCATACTGTCTTGATGACTGTGGCTTTGTAGTAGAGCCTGAAGTCAGGTAGGTTGATTCCTCCAGTTCCATTCTTCTTTCTCAAGATTGCTTTGGCTATTCTAGGTTTTTTGTATTTCCATACAAATTGTGAAATTATTTGTTCTAGCTCTGTGAAGAATACCATTGGTAGCTTGATAGGGATTGCATTGAATCTATAAATTGCTTTGGGTAGTATACTCATTTTCACTGTATTGATTATTCCAATCCATGAACATGGTATATTTCTCCATCTATTAGTGTCCTCTTTGATTTCTTTCACCACAAAAAAAGAAAACTACAGGCCAATATCACTGATGAACATAGATGCAAAAATCCTTAACAAAATTCTAGCAATCAGAATCCAACAACACATTAAAAAGATCATACACCATGACCAAGAGGGCTTTATCCCAGGGATGCAAGGATTCTTCAATATCCACAAATCAATCAATGTAATACACCACATTAACAAATTAAAAATTATAAACCATATGATTATGTCAATAGATGCAGAGAAAGCCTTTGACAAAAGGCAACATCCATTTATGATAAAAAAAAAAAACCCTCCAAAAAGCAGGAATAGAAGGAACATACCTCAATATAATAAAAGCTTTAGATGACAAACCCACAGCAAACATTATCATCAATGGTGAAAAATTGAAAGCATTTCCCCAAAAGACAGGAACAAGACAAGGCTGCCCACTTTCACCATTACTGTTCAACATAGTTTTGGAAGTTTTGGCCACAGCAATCAGAGCAGAAAAGTAAATAAAAGGAATCCAAATTGGAAAAGAAGAAGTAAAACTCTCACCATTTGCAGATGACACGATCCTCAACATAGAAAATCCCTAAAGACTCCACCAGAAAACTACTGGAGCTAATCAATGAATATAGTAAAGTTGCAGGATATAAAATCAACACACAGAAATCCCTTGCATTCCTATACACTAATAATGAGAAAATAGAAAGAGAAATTAAGGAAACAATTCCATTCACCATTGCAATGAAAAGAACAAAATACTTAGAAATATATCTTCCTAAAGAAACAAAAGACCTATATATAGAAAACTATAAAACACTGGTGAATGTTGAGCTTTAAGCCAACTTTTTCACTCTCCTCTTTTACTTTCATCAAGAGGTTTTTTAGTTCCTCTTCACTTTCTGTCATAAGGGTGGTGTCATCTGCATATCTGAGATTACTGAGATTTCTCCCAGCAATCTTGATTCCAGCTTGTGCTTCTTCCAGCCTAGCATTTCTCATGATGTACTCTGCATATAAGTTAAATAAGCAGGGTGACAATATACAGCCTCAACATACTCCTTTTCCTATTTGGAACCAGTCTGTTGTTCCATGACCAGTTCTAACTGTTGCTTCCTGACCTGCATACAGATTACTCAAGAGGCAGGTCAGGTAGTCCGGTATTCCCATCTCTTTCAGAATTTTCAACAGTTTATTGTGTCCACACAGTCAAAGGCTTTGGCATAGTCAATAAAGCAGAAATAGATGCTTTTATGGAACTCTCTTGCTTTTTCCATGATCCAGTGGATGTTGGCAATTTGACCTCTGGTTCCTCTGCTTTTTCTGAAACCAGCATGAACATCTGAAAGTTCACAATTCATGTATTTCTGAAGCCTGTCTTGGAAAATTTTGAGCATTATTTTACTAGTGTGTGAGATGGGTGAAATTGTGCGGTAGTTTGAGCATTCTTTGGCCTTGCCTTACTTTGGGATTGGAATGAAATCTGACCTTTTCCAGTCCTGTGGCCACTGCTGAATTTTCCAAATTTGCTTGCATATTGAGTGCAGCACTTTCACAGCATCATCTTTCAGGATTTGAAACAGCTCAATTGGAATTCTATCACCTCCACTGGCTTTTTTCGTAGTGATGCTTTCTAAGGCCCACTTGACTTCACATTCCAGGATGTCTGGTTCTAGGTGAGTGATCACACCATCGTGATTATCTGGATCATGAAGATCATTTTTTGTACAGTTCTTCTGTGTATTCTTGCCACCTCTTCTTAATATCTTCTGCTTCTATTAGGTCCATACCATTTCTGTCCTTTATCGAGCCCATCTTTGCATGAAATGTTCCTTTGGTATCTCTAATTTTCTTGAAGAGATCTCTAATCTTTCCCCCTTTTTTGTGTTTCTGTATTTCTTTGCATTGATCACTGAGGAAGGCTCTCTTATCTCTTCTTGCTATTTTTTGGAACTCTGCATTCAGATGCTTATATCTTTCCTTTTCTTCTTTGCTTTTCGCTTCTCGTCTTTTCACAGATATTTTTAAGGCCTCCCCAGACAACCATTTTGCTTTTTGGAATTTCTTTACCATTGGGATGGTCTTGATTCCTGTCTCCTGTACAGTGTCACGAACCTCATTCCATAGTTCATCAGGCACTCTATCTACCAGATCTAAGCCCTTAAATCTATTTCTCACTTCCACTGTATAATCATAAGGGATTTGATTTAGGTCATACCTGAATGGTCTAGTGGTTTTCCCTACTTTCTTCAATTTAAGTCTGAATTTGGCAATAAGGACTTAATGATCTGAGCCATAGTCTGCTCCCGGTCTTATTTTTGCTGACTGTGTAGAGCTTCTCCATCTTTGGCTGCAAAGAATATAATCAATCTGATTTCGGTGTTAACCATCTGGTGATGTCCATGTGTAGAGTCTTCTCTTGTGTTGTTAGAAGAGGGTGTTTGCTATGACCAGTGTGTTCTCTTGGCAAAACTCTATTAGCCTTTGCCCTTCTTTGCTCCATATTCCAAGGCCAAATTTGCCTGTTACTCCAGGTGTTTCTTGACTTCCTACTTTTGCATTCCAGTCCCGTATAATGAAAAGGACATCTTTTTTGAGTGTTAGTTCTAAAAGGTCTTGTAGATCTTCATAGAACGGTTCAACTTCAGCTTCTTCAGCATTACTTGTTGGGGCATAAACTTGCATTCCTCTGATATTGAATGGTTTGCCTTGGAAACGAACAGAGATCATTCTGTCACTTATGAGACTGCATCCAAGTACTGCGTTTCGGACTCTTTCGTTGACCATGATAGCTACTCCATTTCTTCTAAGGGATTCCTGCCTGCAGTAGTAGATATTGGTCATCTGAGTTATATTCACCCATTCCAGTCCATTTTAGTTTGCTGATTCCTAGAACGTCGACGTTCACTCTTGCCATCTCCTGTTTGACTACTTCCAATTTGCCTTGATTCACGGACCTGACATTCCAGATTCCTATGCAATATTGCTCTTTTCAGCATTGGACCTTGCTTCTATCACCAGTCACATCCACAACTGGGTATTGTTTTTGCTTTGGCTCCATCCCTTCATTCTTTTTGGAGTTATTACTCCACTAATCCCCAGTAGCATATTGGGCACCTACCAACCTACTCTGACATGGGGAGTTCCTCTTTCAGTATTCTATCATTTTGCCTTTTCATACGGTTCATGGGGGTATGAATCCCTTCCCTAGGCCTAATCATAAGTTTCTATAGTCATGACTTGTATATTTTACCTACTGAGGAGATTTACCCACTTCTTCTAACTGAGAGTCCCTTGAACTACAAGGATATCATATCAGTCAATCTTAAAGGAAATAAATCCTGAATATTCATTGAAAGGACTGATGCTGAAGCTGAAACTCCAATACTTTGGCCACCTGATATGAAGAACTGGGACATTGGAAAAAACCCTGATGCTGGGAAAGGTTTAAGGCAGGAGGAGAAGGGAATGACAGAGGACAAGATGGTTGAATGGCATCACTGACTCGATGGCCATGAGTTTGAGCAAACTCCAGGAGTGGTTGATGGACTGGGAAGTGTGGTGTGCTGCAGTCCATGGAGTCACAAATAGTTGGACATGGCTGAGCGACTGAAGTAAACTAACAGATTTAGTATCTTTAATGTATGTCATTGCTCCAGATTAGTCTGCCCAGTTCTTAGGTGCTTTCATGGAAGTATATACCCATATTCTATGTATGATTGGAGTTAGTCCGAGTAGTTCCAAGGTCTCTTACTTGTCTCTAGCTACCCTCTTGTTCTAAGAAATGCCGAAGCCTCTCTTAGTGGCATGAAGTTTTAGATGTAGTAAACATGGTAACAATGTCACTTGTGAGACATATATAAAAAACCATATAATGCAAAGGGAAAAAAATGTGTTGCAAGAGAAATATATATATAGAGAATAATAGCAGGGTTTGAGCATGAAGAAACAGTTCTAAAGAGGTGGGATGAGATTTGAGGCAGAAGGAACAGCCCAAGTAAAGTAATGTGGGCTCAAAAGTTTGTAGAATGTATTGAAAAGAGTGAATACTTGGTTTAGAAAAGGTTGTTTACAGGATAAGAGTGAGAAGTGGAAGGGAAAATTTATTTGTATTTTCGGAGTACATACATGAGTATTTGGGATCACATTCTGAAGGCCTCTGATTACCAGGCTAAGGTCCTTGGGCATAGAGGGCCACTAAATGCCTTTGAGCATGGCAAGAGCTAGAAAGATTATTTTCATTAGGTCAGATTAAACTCAGAATGATGAGCCACTGAGTATGCCCATTACAAAATGAAGGAGGTTAGTGTGTGCACTAACTGTAATCTATCCTACCATTGGATGTTGGTGCAGCCTAATGAAAATCATTTCCTGGTAGAAACATTTGGAGTGTATTACCACATCTATCTAAGCATATCCTGATATTGATTTCTACTCTTGCCTGGAAAATCCCATGGATGGAGGAGCCTGGTAGGCTGCAGTCCATGGGGTCGTTAAGAGTCGGACACGACTGAGTGACTTCACTTTCACTTTTCACTTTCTTGCATTGGAGGAGGAAATGGCAACCCACTCCAATGTTCTTGCCTTGAGAATCCCAGGGACGGCAGGGCCTGGTGGGCTGCCATCTATGGCGTCGCAAAGAGTCGGACACGACTGAAGTGACTTAGCAGCAGCATGGCAGTGTAATTTCATATTTGTTGCCTTTTTGTCTAGAGTTGAGTGAAAGGAGATGACCCAGGTGGAAAAATCAGATTTAGGAAATGAAAAAGAATAGCAAAAGTCACTAATAATCAGTAATTAAAACAGCAACAACAACAAAGAGACTTCTTTTCCAGCAGTGAGCTTTTCCTCTCAAGTGCTCCTTCAGGTATTGTCTATACTGGCACAGATTCAAGAAAAGTGAATTACACACATTCAGTTCACTTAGACAGTGTGCCAAGTTTTCCTTACTGCCAGAGCCATATGGTTGTACTTGAGTCTTCTTGGGAAGAAATCTAGCTTGAGATTATCTTTGACACATGTCATGATCCACTGTATAGAGAAACTTTATAAATTGTGCCCTTTTATATGAATCCCAGAACTTGGATAGCTCTTTTTTTCCCCCAGACAAACAAAACCAGAGTTCCATTTCAGCCAAAAATAAGTGAGTAGATACCTACTCATTGTAAGTTATGGGTACCAATAAGGTCCTTTGCTTCTGTAGTATATGCCTGCCTTGCTGTGGTTGTTTGCTTATTCTAAGATACTTGGCACCCAGGAACAGCCTCTTCCCTCTGATAGTTGACTGTTTTTTCTAGGAAGACTGAGGCCATTTGATATAAACTTCTTTGTTGGTCTTTTAAGAGATGCATCATTTTATAAATAACCCCAGAATTATTCTTTTTCCATCTCTCTCTCTTTATCCTCCTCTTCTAGAATAACCTATTGAATTACATTTTCAATCTCATTCCCTATTTGATTCCACCTCTCCCATCAACAGACTTTTTTAAAAATTAATTATTATTATTTTACTTTACAACATTGTATTGGTTTTGCCATAGATCAACATGAATCTGCCATGGGTGTACATGTGTTACCCATCCTGAATCCCCCCTCCCACCTCCCTCCCCATCCCATCCCTCTGGGTCATTCCAGTGCACCAGCCCTGAGCACCCTGTATCATGCATCGAACCTGGACTGGCGATTCATTTCACATATGATAATTTACATGTTTCAATGCCATTCTTCCATATCATCTCACCCTCGCCCTCTCCCACAGAGTACAAAAGACTGTTCTATACATCTGTGTCTCTTCTGCTGTCTCACATACAGGGTTATCATGGCCATCTTTCTAAATTCCATATATATGCATTAGGATACTGTATTGGTGTTTTTCTTTCTGGCTTACTTCATCTGTATAATAGGCTAGAGTTTCATCCACCTCATTAGAACTGATTCAAATGTATTCTTTTTAATGGCTGAGTAATATTCCATTGTGTATATGTACCACAGCTTTCTTATCCATCTGCCTGCTGATGGACATCTAGGTTGTTTCCATGTCTTGGCTATTATAAACAGTGCCATGATGAACACTGGGGTACATGTGTCTCTTTCAATTCTGGTTTCCTTAGTGTGTATGCCCAGCAGTGGGATTGCTGGGTCATATGGCAGTTCTATTTCCAGTTTTTTAAGGAATCTCCACACTGTTCTTCATAGTGGCTGTACTAGTTTGCATTCCCACCAACAGTGTAAGAGGGTTCCCTTTTCTCCACACCCTCTCCAGCATTTATTGCTTGTAGACTTTTGGATAGCAGCCATTCTGACTGGCATGAAATGGTACTTCATTGTGGTTTTGATTTGCATTTCTCTGATAGTGAGTGATGTTGAGCATCTTTTCATGTGTTTGTTAACCATCTGTATGTCTTCTTTGAAGAAATGGCTGTTTAGTTCTTTGGCCCACTTTTTGATTGGGTCATTTATTTTTCTGGAATTGAGCTGCAGGAGTTGCTTGTGTATTTTTGAGATTAATTCTTTGTCCGTTGCTTTGTTTGCTATTATTTTCTCCCATTTCAAAGACTGTCTTTTCACCTTGCTTATAGTTTCCTTTGTTGTGCAGAAGCTTTTAATTTTAATTAGGTCCCATTTATTTATTTTTTGCTTTTATTTCCAATATTCTGAGAAGTGTGTCATAGAGGATCCTGCTGTGGTTTATGTCGGAGAGCAACACAGACTTCTTAGCCTCTACCTTATGTATGTGCTCAATTACTCCACATCCTGAAACAATTTCACTTTTCTTGCTTTTCCTGCTTTTCTTGTTAGCTGTGTTATTCTTTCATTACCAAAGTACTACATCCATCTCCTCTCTGCCCACATAGTAATCATAGTTAGTTTACTGACTACTTTATGTACCTTAACTGGTTTAATTTTCACAATAATTACTTGGAGTAGGTACTATTTTTTATTACCCTTCCAGTTTTACAAATGAAGACATATACTCATGATGAAGTCAAGAAACTTGCCAAAGGTCACACAAATAATAAGTCATAAAACCTGGATTCAAACTCAGGCTATTTGACTCCAGAGTTGATGGTTTTTGCCATTATACTATGGGTTTCACTGGTGGCTCAGCGGTAATTTGCCTGCCAATGAAGGAGATGCAGGTTAAGTCCCTGAGTTGGGAAAATCCCCTGAAGAGGGAAATGACAATTCATTCAAGTATACATGCCTGGGAAATCCCATGGAGAGAGGAGCCTGGAAGGTTACAGTACATGGGGTCACAAAGACTCAGACAAAACTTAGCAACTGAACAAAAGCAACAACAATCATGCTATATTCTCTCCCAGTAACACTTTTGGAGATCAATGACCTTTTAGTCCAAACAACCCTTCAGTGTTTATTTAGTCCTTTTGAATCTGTTCTTGAAATACTTGAAATCAGTTTTTTCCTTGGTTCCATTGACTAAACACTATCTTAGGTTTTCCATTATTTCTATCACTGTTCTTGGTCTTCTTTGCTGGTTCCTCTTACCTTTGTTTCTCTACCTTCAGTTTGAAGCCCTCTGTGTCCAATTCTAATAATTTTGTCCTTTGAATGACATGTTTAATTTCACAGTTTGATTATCATTCATGTGGATAAATCCCAAATTGCTGTCTCATGATTTACATAGATTCAGCAAGTCTCATTGTTTTCAAAAAAAGTTAAGGTTCATTTGGAACCAACAACTGTTAACTAGAGATACCAAGGGAACATTTCATGGAACAATGGTCAAAATAAAGGACAGAAATGGTATGGACGTAAAAGAAGCAGAAGATATTAAGAAGAGGTGGCAAGAATACACAGAAGAACTATACAAAAAAGATTTTAATGACCCAGATGATCACGATGGTGTGATCACTCACCTAGAGCCATACATCCTGGAATGTGAAGTCAAGTGGGCCTTAGGAAGCATCACTACGACAAAATAAGTGGAGATGATGGAATTCCGGTTGAGTTATTTCAAATCTTAAAAGATGATGCTGTGAAAGTGCTACACTCAAAATGCCTGCAAATTTGGAAAACTCAGCAGTGGCCACAGGACTAGAAAATGTCAGTTTTCAATCCAATCCCAAAGAAAGGCAATGCCAAAGAATGTTCAAACTACCACACAATTGGACTCATCTTACATGCTAGCAAAGTAATGCTCAAAATTCTCCAAGCTAAGCTCCAACAGCATATTAACTGGGAATTTCCAGATGCTCAAGCTGGATTTAGGAAAGACAGAGGAACCAGAGATCAAATTGGCAACATCCATTGAAAAATAGAAAAAGCAAGAGAATTCCACAAAAACATCTGCTTCATTGACTATGCCAAAGCCTTTGACTGTGTGGATCACAAGAAACTGTGGAACATTCTTAAAGAGATGGGAATACCAGACCACCTTACCTGCCTCTTGAGAAACCTATATGCAGGTCAAGAAGCAACAGTTAGAACCAGACATGGAACAACAGACGGGTTCCAAATTGGGAAAGCAGTACGTCAAGGCTGTGTATTGTCATCTTGCTTATTTAACTTCTATGTAGAGTACATCATGAGAAACGCTGGGCTGGAAGAAGCACAAGCTGGAATCAAGATTGCCAGGAGAAATCTCAATAACCTCAGATATGCAGATGACACCACCCTTATGGCAGAAATTGAAGAGGAACTGAAGAGCCTCTTGATAAAAGTGAAAGAGGAGAGTGAAAAAGCTGGTTTGAAAACTCACCGTTCAAAAAATGAATTAATGGTATCTGGCCCCATGAAAAATTAATGGGGAAAAAGTGGAAACACTGACAGACTTTATATTTTTAGGCTCCAAAATCACTGCAGATGGTGGCTGCAGCCATGAAATTATAAAACACTTGCTCCTTGGAAGAAAAGCTATGACAAACCTAGACAGAATAATAAAAAGCAGAGACCTTACTTTGCCAACAAAGGTGCATCTAGTCAAAGCTATGGTTTTTCCAGTAGTCGTGTATGGATTGAAGAGTTGGACCATAAAGAAAGCTGCACACTGAAGAATTGATGCTTTTGAACTGTGGTGTTGGAGAAGACTCGTGAGAGTCCCTTGGACTGCAAGGAGATCATACCAGTCAATGCTAATGTCCTAAATATTCATTGGAAGGACTGATGCTGAAGCTGAAGGTCCAATAGTTTGGCCACCTGATGCAAAGAACTGACTCACTGGAAAAGACCCTGATGCTGGGAAAGATTGAAGGCACAGGAAGAGAAGGGGATGACAGAGAATGAGATGATTGAAAAGTATCACCGACTCAATGGACATGAGTTTGAGCAAGTTCTGGGAGTTGGTGATGGACAGGGAAGTGTGGCGTGCTGCAGTCCATGAGGTCGCAGAGTCAGACATGACTGACTGAACTAAACTGAACTGTGAACTAGGGCTATCATGCTACTACCATCACAAAAGAGTTTCTGAAAGTGAGAGTAATAACTCACTCCCCACACTTCTATCTTCCTCCTCATGACTTTTTCTTTTTTGCAATTGTACTTTCATTTATCAAAACCCCAAACCTTGAAGTGATTCTCCTACTTACTTGCTTATTGGTTCTCCCATTATTTTAGTCAATAAATAAACACTTAAGAAAAACTTATTGAGCTTCTACTATGTTACAGATTCTGTGCAAGATACTGGGGATATAACATATAGCTGTTAACCAGTTTACTGCCTTCATAAAGCTTAAAATACCTGTAAAATCTCTTGCCTTACTCCTTACTAACAGCCTTTTTCAGGTTTCAGTGATTTCACAGCTAGAAATATTCTGTAGATTCAAAGATGATGGCTATCCATACTGCTGTTTATTTAGATTCAAAGGGGCAGAAGTAAAGTCATTGGTTGTAAACTACAGGAAAGACAGGTTTTTTGTCAAGTAATATATAGATTGATTTTTCAACACCTACCTCTTCCGACAGAATGATTTTGAACTAGCTAGCACACTGTCATTGTAAGTATGTAAACACTAGTCAGCTTCATTCATTTATTCATGTAACAGATGTTTATTGTGTGCCTACCATTTTCAAGCTCTGTGTTAGACTGTGTGTATACACAAATAAAAAAGATATAAAATGTCCTTGTGTTCATGGAGATTATTTTCTAGAAAAGGTAACTCTTTTAATCATGGAGGTGGTAAATATAATTTTAGCAGTTGTTGGGAGGCTGAACTAGATAATACTGAACCCCCAACTCTAGGAATTCATAATTCTGAAGTCTCCCTCCCCCTAGCTACTTTTCTTTGCACCAGCTGTGTTAGAACCAGACAAGTCTTTCCCAAATAGAGATTTGATAATATTACTTCCAGGATCAAGTGACTCCAATATTGTCTCACTGACAACAATAACAACAAATTTGACATGGGCAAAAGGCTCTCAGTGATCTCATCCCACTTTTTTCCTACCCTTTAACTCCTTACTTTCCTCTATAAATTCTCAGCTTTTGCAAGGTGGCCTATTTTTTTATTTTTAATTTTTTTGCCTGTCAAACATACTTGTGGCAGGACTACACATAGATCTAGGTCAATTTATCTTTAATCCATTTAACTCATTCATTCATTTAACAACTGTACTTGAGTACTTACTCTGTGCCAAGCACTATTCTAGGTGCTAAAACAGTGAACAGAATTAGTAAACTCATGTCCTTCAAAGATATAGGAGGGTCCTTTCTAAAAGCCCTCATCTAGATATAGGATGATTTTATGGTATAGGGCAACTAAGCTGGAGATACACCAAGAAGAAGAAACATGGTTTAAATGGTAACTGTGAAAGAAAATGTATTTCTTCTTTTGTCTGAATCTGTGTAGTGAATGAAGAGGGTCAGTAAGCTATTTTGGGTGGTTTACAGCCATAAATCTCTGAAAGCAGGCCAGGAGGAGGTTATTTTAAACATAATAACAGATCTATCTTTCTTATGGCATCTGAGGTAGATAACATTATTTTTGTCTAGCTGAGAGAACATGATGAGAGGACAAATGATGTTGTTGGACTGTGCCTTTTGTGGGGGAAAGGTATAATATTGATTATATTTTACATATAAAATTATATTTTCTACTTTTATCCCTGGTTTACTTGTTCTTACTTGTAAAAACAATCTTGAACTTGAAGTTAGTCTGAATCTTTTTCTCTCAAGTGCCATGTAATTAATTTTACATGAATTAGAAGGCAATGAAATACAAACTTCCTCAGGATCTCTGAGGCAGCTGCCTACAATAGGCTCCAAATTGGCTTCTGTGATCTTTTTCTCTTCTAGGCACTGTTAGACTTAACACATGTTTCTAAATTCCTCTCTGTTCTCTGAGAATAAGCATCAGTGTATTGAAATGCAGGATAGTGTATGTACTGAACTGTGAGTTAAGAGATTTGGGCCTTTTCCTGGTGTTACCACTAACTAAATGCATAAACAAGCTATTTCCTTTTCGTGGAACTCAGTTCTCTATCTGTAAAGTAAGGGGTTTGGAACAGACAATCCTTGAAATTCCATTCCAACTTGACATTCTGGGATTCTAGTGGGATGGATCATTAATTGAGTTTGCCTTGGCTTGACATCATTGTGTATTGGTTATCCATGGTGACAAAATCCCCACAAACTGTAGGGGTGAGCTGCTTTATTTTTAGGGATTAAGGTTTTCTTAGTTCTTTTTGAAGGCACGCTGGCTCTTCTGGGTTATAATTCAGAGTGTGGAGTTAATGAGGCCAAGATCATAAGAGTCATTTACCGTATGAGCCAGCTAGTTTTGTTTGTTTCCTAGCTGCAGCCTATATCCTAACAGTATTCCCCATCTCCCTTCCAATCATTTTACCAATACAAGTTTCAATAGAAGTTCTGGTTATCTTTAAGACTGGGAAAGGAGCTCAAGTGACATTTAGGCAATAGTATCTCTGCACAGATAAGGTTAACATAATCAGTAGAGATCACCATGATTTCTGGAGGTAACTCTCTCCCTTACGTCAGCCAGATCGAGTACATGACAAGAATAGTCAACTAAAGACCAGCCAGAAAACGTATACAGGTGACTCTGCTTTGTCATTTGAAGGTAGTACCTCTGACAACTATGAGCCAAATTATGGTCTGGAAACGTGAAGATGAGAGAACTGTTCTCAGTGAAAGTCATCTGGGTTCTGTTTCTGGGTTTGAGCTTAAAACATAAAATTTTCAGGCATTTGAGATGAGTCTTTCAGATGCTTGAGACTTTTAAAAAAAATTTCATTTGAACTCAGGTAAGGAATGAAATCTTCATTATTCTGTTCTGTGATAGTTTTGGTTGACTAAGAAGGAAAACCTAGCACACCATGGGTACTGAATCATCACCAGTTATAGTACACATCAATGATTCTCATATATGACCAATATAATTGACTGAGGTCACCAAAGAGCCTCCTTATGGCCATGGTTTATTTCTTTGTCTTGAATAAAATATGTCCTAGCTGGGCTGCTCTGTAAAATTAAAACTTAAAGATTAATAGTGGTGGCTAAAGCAACTGAGCTTTCTAACAGAGACTCATCCAAAATATGGACAAGGAAAAGGGAGAGTAGGAGAAGCAAACAAGGAGGAATAAGGACACTATTGAAAGAGTAAGTACTTTCAAGGAGTATTCAAGGCAAGGCTTGGCGTATCATGGAAGAGATATCTGTTTAAGATAAGTCATTATAATAGATAACTTATAAATACAGGGAATAAAGAGATTAGAAGTCAAATATATCTGGATTTGAATTCTGCCCATTTCACTAACTGGCTGTGTAACCTTGGGCAAATCACTTAATCACACTGAGGCTCTGTGTTCTTATTTGTTAAATGGGGGTGAAAATAGTAATTATCTCACAAACATTAGTTCTCTGTTGTTTCAGCTCTAAGTGGTTAGATTTTATGCAGTTACTTTTCCAAACCTATTCCCTCTATATCTAGGCTTATAATGGAGATCACACTCCATATGTACTATATATAAAATTCAAAGACTGATTCTCATTTATAAGCAGACATAAATGGCAGATAGTTCTTCCTAAGAGCAGGTTTCAATGGGGTAGGAGGCAGAACTGAGGTTAGGGGATATAGTCATGAAGCAGTTATTAAACATAAGCACTGTCCTAAGCTCTTTACATACATTAGCTTACCATTCCCACCAAATTTTACTAAGTAAGAGATAACATGCATTTTTTATAAATTAGGAAGTGAAGGTTCAGATAATTATTTTGCCCAAGGCTAATAAGTATGAGAATGTCTGAACTGAGATTCAACCCCAGGAAAGTGTGACTTTCAAGCATGAGTTCTTTCCTTTTCTTTCCATAAAAATTCATTGGATTCTAAAAGCAACTCTGTGAAGTAGCAGATAGAGATTATTATCTTCATAAAGTGGAATGCAAAGAAATTTAGTGAATTGCTACAGTGAGTTTCAAAACCAGAAATAGAATTTTGGATGCTCTTAGTGCTCATCTCAATCACACTAATTGACTCCCTTCTTAGTATATTGGTAATGTAGGCAGTTCTTCAAGAGTAGAGCACATGGGTCCATTCTCCATGGTATGTACTCCAACAGATGTTGGGGTAAAAAATTAGTAGAGGATAAATAAAGTAATGCAAAACTCACAAAATTATCTTAGGAATCCCTATCTTTTGATTTTTAGCTGTGACTATTCAAATTTTTTTGAGTCAATCACTCCTATGAAAATATGATGGAAATTAATGGACTCTTGCCAGAAAAGGGCACATTCTACAAATTATTTCAAGTGTTTGATATTCTGAGACTATCCAATTTATAAATTTTTATCTTAGAAAAAGAGAAGTCACCAGGGCCACAAAAATGTGTTATTCAAAGTACGCTGTTGTTATTCAGTCTCTCAGTTTTGTCTCTTTGTGACCCAATGAACTGCAGCACACCAGGCTTCCCTGTCCTTTACTATCTCCTGAAATCTGCTCAAATTCATGTTCATTGAGTCAGTAATGCTATTTAACCATCTCATCCTCTTCTGTCCTCTTCTCCTTTTGCATTGAATATTTCCCAACATCAGGGTTTTTTATTTTTTCCCAATGAGTCATCTCTTCGCATCAGGTGGCCAAAGAATTGGAGCTTCAGCTTCAACGTCAGTCTTTCCAATGAATATTTAGGACTGATTTCTTTTAGCATTGACTGGTTTGATCTCCTTGCAGTCCAAGAGACCCTCAAGAGTATTCTCCAACACCAAAGTACAAAAGCATTGATTATTTAGCACTCAGCTTTCTTTATGGTCCAACTCTCACATCCATACATGACTATTGGAAAAACCATAGTTTTTACTACCTGGACCTTTGTTGGCAAAGTAATGTCTCTGCTTTTTAATTTGCTGTCTAGGTTTATCATAGCTTTTCTTCAAAGGAGCAAGGGTATTTTAATTTCATGGATGCAGTCACCATCTGCAGTGACTTTGGAACCCAAGAAAATAAATTCTGTCACTGTTTCCATTTTTTCCCAATTTTATTTGACATGAAGCGATGGGACCTGATGCCATGATCTTCATTTTTTCAATGTTGAATTTTAAGCCAGCTTTTTCACTCTCCTCTTTCATTTTCATCAGGAAGCTCTTAGTTACTCTCCCCTTTTTGCCTTAGGGGTGGTGTCATCTGCGTATATGAGGTTATTGATATTTCTCCCGACAGTCTTGATTCCAGCTTGTGGTACATCCAGCCTGACATTTTGCATCATGTACTCTGCATATAAGTTAAACAAGCAGGATGACAATATACAGCCTTGTCGTACTCCCAATTTTGAACTAATCTCTTGTTCCATGTCTGTTTATAATTGTTGTATCTTGACCGGCATACAGATTTCTCAAGAGGCCGGTAAAGTGGTCTGGTATTCCCATCTCTTTAAGAATGTTCCACAGTTTGTTGTGATCCACACAGTCAAAGACTTTGGCATAGTCAATGACGCAGATGTTTTTGTGGAACTCTTGTTTTTCTATGATTCAACGGATGTTGGCAATTTGATCTCTGGTTTTTCTGCCTTTTCTAAATCCAGCTTGGGCATTTGGAAATTCCTGGTTAATGTACTGTTGAAGCCTAACTTGGAGAATTTTGAGCATTACTTTGCAAGTGTGTAAGATGAATGCAATTGTGCAGTAGTTCAAACATTCTTTGGCACTAACTTTCTTTGGGAATGGAATGAAAACTGACCTTTTCCAGTCCTGTGGCCACTGCTGAGGTTTCCAAATTTGCTGTTATATTGAGTGCAGCACTTTAACAACATCATCTTTTAGGATTTGAAATAGCTCAACTGGAATTCCATCACCTCCACTAGCTTTGTATTTAGTGATGCTTCCTAAGGCCCACTTGACTTCACATTCCAGTGTATCTGGCTCTAGGTGAGTGATCACACAGACATAGTTATCTGGGTCATGAAGATCCTTTTTGTATAGTTCTTCTGTGTATTCTTGCCACCTCTTCTTAATATCTTCTGCTTCTGTTAGATTATACCATTTCTGACCTTTATTGTGCCCATCTTTGCATTAAATATTCCCTTGGGATCTCTAATTTTCTTGAAGAGGTCTCTAGTCTTTCCCATTCTGTTGTTTTCCTCTATTTCTTTGCATTGATCACTGAGGTAGGTTTTCTTATCTCTACATGCTATTCTTTGAAACTCTGCATTCAAATGGGTATATCTTTCATTTTCTCTGCCTTTAGCTTCTCTTCTTTTCTTAGCTATTTGCATGTCCTCCTCAGACAACAGTTTTGCCTTCTTGCATTTATTTTTCTTGTTGATGGTCTTGATCTCTTGATCACTGCCTCCTGTACAATGTTACGAACCTTTTCCCATAGTTCTTCGGGCACTCTGTCTATTACATCTAATTCCTTGAATCTATTTCTCACTTTCACTGCATAATCATAAGGGATTTGATTTAGTTCATACCTGAATGGTTTAGTGGTTTTCCCTATTTTTTTTCCATTTAAGTCTGAATTTGGCAATAAGGAGTTCATGATATGAAGCACAGTCAGCTCCCAGTCTTGTATTTTTCTGACTTTATGATGCTTCCTCATCTTTGTATGCAAAGAATATAATCAATCTGAGTTTGGTATTGACCATCTGGTGATGTCCATGTGTAGTCTTCTCTTGCGTTGTTAGAAGAGGGTATTTGCTATGACCAGTGTGTTCTCTTGGCAAAACTCTGTTAGTCTTTGCCCTGCTTTCTTTTGTACTCCAAGTCCAAATTTACCTGTTATTTCAGGTAACTCTTGACTTCCTACTTTTGCATTCCAGTCCCCTATGATGAAAAGGACATCCTTTTGGGGTGTTACTTCTAGAAGTTCTTTTAGGTCTTCATAGAATCAGTCAACTTCAGCTTTTTCAGGATTACTAGTTGGGGCCTAGCCTTGGATTATTGTGATATTGAATGATTTGCCTTGGAAACAGACAGAAATCAGTTTGTCATTTTTGAGATTGTACCCAAGTACTGCATTTTGGACTCTTCTGTTGACTATGAGGGCTACTCCATTTCTTCTAAGGGATTCTTGCCCACAGTAATTGATATAATGGTCATCTGAATTAAATTTGCCCATTCCAGTCCATTTTAGTTCCCTGATTCCTAAAATGTCAATGGTCAGTCTTGCCATCTCCTGTTTGACCACTTTCAATTTACCTTGATTCATGGACCTGACATTCCAGGTTCCTATGCAATATTGTTCTTTACAGCATTGCACTTGACCTCCATCATCAGTCACATCCACAACTGAGTGTTGTTTTCACTTTGGCTCTGTCTCTTCATTGTTTCTGGAGTTATTTCTCCACTCTTCTCCAGTAGCATATTGGGCACCTACCAACCTGGGGAGTTCATCTTTCAATGCCATATCTTGTTGCCTTTTAATACTGTTCATGATGTTCTTATCTTCATAGAACCATTCAACTTCAGCTTCTTTGGCATCAATGGTTGAAGCATAGACTTAGATTACTCTGATATTGAATGGTTTGCCTTGGAAACAAGCAGAGTTCATTATGTCGTTTCTTAGATTGCAGCCAAGTTCTGCATTTTGGACTCTTTTGTTGACTATGAGGACTACACCGTTTCTTCTAAGGGATTCTTGCCCACAGTAGTATATATAATGGTCATCTGAATTAAATTTGCTCATTCCAGTGCATTTTAATTCACTGATTCCTAAAATTTTTATGCTTGTTCTTGCCATCTCTTGTTTTACCACTCCCAATTTACCTTGATTCATGTACCTAACATTCCAGGTTCCTATGCAATATTGTTTTTTTATAGCATTGAACTTTACTTCCATCTCTAGTCACATATAGAACTGAGTGTTGTTTTTGCTTTGGCTCCATCTCTTCATTCTTTCTGGAGCTATTTCTCCACTCTTCTCCAGTAGTGTATTGGGCACGTTCCAACCTGGGGAGTTCATCTTTCAGTATCATATCTTTTTGCTTTGTCATACTGTTCATGGAGTTCTCAAGGCAAGAATATTGAAGTGGTTTGCCATTCCCTTCTCCAGGGGTCCACGTTTTGTCAGAACTGTCAACCATGACACGTCCATCTTGGGTGGCTCTACACACAGCATGGCTCATCGTTTCATTGAGTTAGACAAGGCTGTAATCCATGTGATCAGTTTGGCTAGTTTTCTGTGATGCAGAGTCTGTACACAGCTACATAATCTGGACCATGAAAGTCTAGATTCAAATAGGTTTTAAAACTTATCTTTGGGTTTTTACCAGCTCTATGATCTTGAGCAAGGTACTTGACCCCACTGTACTTCCCCTTTGTCAAGTTCAAAGAAATGATAATAGTAGTTAATTACTTCATAAGGTTGTTGTGAGGGTTAAATTAGTTAGGTTTTGTAAATCACTTAGAAAGGTTCCTGGCACATTGTAAGTATTCTATGTGTTTTATCACTTATTTATATTAAATATATTGAGGGAGAAAAAATAATGGTTACAAAAACTTTAGTATGTTTATAGGCCTCAGTGTAAGAGAGTGAAATAAATGAAAGATTGATAATAAAGGCTTGATGAGGAATACTAATTAAGTTAGATTCAATTTCTGGTAGAGAATTGATGTGGAAGGAGTGAGAAGTACAACTGGAGAATTAACTGTGGAGGAGAGCTGTTTATTTAAGACTGGGGGAAAGGAAGTGAAGTGAGCAGAGACACAGATAAGTAAATGTGAATATAGTGAAAAGTTCTTTCATGATGGCTTTATTTTTCTCTGTGAAGTATGAGGTCAAATTGTCTGCAGAAAGCAGGGGTTTGGGGGCTTTGCAGAGTATTTGTGGATTTCCATTATGAAGAGTGAAGGTGGAAACTTACACAAGAGAGTGAAGATAATCCCCATTTAGCAGTGACCTTCAAGGTAAAGTTGGAGACTACAAATTTTTAAAGGCAAAAATTTGTAATATAGATGGTTTTCTTCAGCAATGTTCAGGCAGTTCCAATGTAGATTCTGAGAAACGATAGTGGAGCAGAAGGGTTAACAAGATGAGGGTTTATAGGGTATTTCCAATAAAAGAGATTTGGCTGTTTGGGGAAGAAAGTGAAACCCCTAGTTTGAACTGGGAGGAACAGAGGGGCTGAGGGAATGGAGAGAACTGGTAGGCTGAAAAGCATGGATGAATGACTGACTGGTCTCTAGCACTAAATACGTTGTAACGTTAAACAAGTCGTCTCCTTAATGAGGCTCAGCTTGTTTGTTAAAATGAAGAGGCTTGAAGATATAAACTCTATTAAAGTCCTTTACAGAGTCTGCTTTCTCCTCTTGTCATTGCACTGCCATCTAGTGTACATAAAGAATATAGAAGAAAGGATATATAAAGGAGTAATTTAAGAAAATAAAAATTCCAAGTATGTTCATAGAAAAGTAAAGACAGAGCTGGATGCATTTTATTTCAGAATTTTCCAATCTTTTATTGCTTTTATCCTACAGGGATAACTTCCTTCTCATGAATCCTGTGTTCCATTCCCCGCCCCCCACCCCCCCACCCCCGCCCCAGATATCAGGTCTACTCAAAGAGAGGCTCTCTTTCTGAATACAAGAGGGAAATAATTTCAGATATTTCCTCTCTGAAGCTCCAAAAGAATCAATGTCTAATACTTAAATTTTGAATGACTTAAAAAGGTTGGGGAGCATATGTTTGAACTGTAACCTTTTCAAATCATCTTCTTCCCTAGTGAGTGGCATTTATTCTACCTATATTGATAAAGTGGGACAGATGATAGTTAAAGAAAGTGTGACAAGCAAATGAAATGAGAACAAAGCAACAAAAGGCTTTCCTTCCCATTTAAGTCACCACAGAGCACTGAGGAGAGTCACCTGAGATATACAATAGGTTTTTATTTATCTATTTTATATATAGTATTAATAGTTTATGTATCTCAGTCCCAATCTCCCAAATCATTCCTCAATACAATTAATTTTTAAAAAATACATCAAAAGGTATTCTTAAAAATAAAATATAAAAAAAATAACTATAAAATCTCCAGTGTTGACTAAGGTCAGGTGGAGACTAAGGATACCAAGGAAATAGCATAAACATTTGAATAAAGTTCATTCTTTGAAAATGTGCAACTCAAAAAAAAGAAAAAAAAAATAAGTTCATAGAATGAGTGCAGTATGATGCACTAAGGAAGCTCACAAGACTTTGGACCTCCTCATATTTGGATGCAGTGTTATGTTAAGTGAAAAGTGAACTAGCTTAGCTGGTATGTTGGAGGCTCAAAGAGGAGACTTACAGTTCAAGGACATTTTCTTTTAAGGAGTAAGTCAAGATTTTTAAGTGAATCATGCTTGTCCAAAACAGGAAGCCAAAATCTGTTTTGGTTTTGTTTTTAGCTTTCTTCTCAAGTTTATTTGAAAGTAAGTGAGATTGTATCTCATCATTCTGAGGGCTTTTGTTCTCATTTCTTTCAGTGCACACAAACCTCTATTGTTTACAATAATGAATAATTTCATAAGTCTGTTGTTTCTTCCTGTCAACATGTTTTTTTTTTTTTTTTTTCCTACCACTGTGAAGAGTTGACTCATTGGAAAAGACTCTGATGCTGGGAGGGATTGGGGGCAGGAGGAAAAGGGGACAACAGAGGATGAGATGGCTGGATGGCATCACTGACTCGATGGACGTGATTTTGAGTGAACTCCGGGAGTTGGTGATGGACAGGGAGGCCTGGCGTGCTACAATTCATGGGGTAGCAAAGAGTCGGACATGACTGAGTGACTGAATTGAACTGAACTGAACTGAAAGAGAGTCTATAGCTATTGCTTTTTTCTTTACCATTCATACTATTATTAACCTAGTATCATTTTTGCCCTAATCACTTCCCTGAAGTTTCCTTCATGTCTAGACTTTAAGGTAAATCCAATTACTTTTTTTTTTTTACCATTAGAAAATGACTTTACTTTGGGAATTTACTTTAGGCAAGCAGATATTATCAAGACTAGCAAAATGTTGATAACTAGGTCATGACTATGTGGGGGTTGATAAACTTTTATTTTATGTGTGTTTTAAAATGTCTGTAATAGAAACCTGGAATCACAAAATGGTGGGAAAAAAGTATAGGTCTTAAAGAAAATTTCTTCAATAAACAGTTGAATGTCCCATACAACTTGACATTAAAAAGATACTTTCCCTCTCCTGTGGTATTCTTTTTTTTAACTTAAAAAAAAAGTTTTTTTTATTGAAGGATAATTGTTTTACAGAATTTTACTGTTTTCTGTCAAACCTCAACATGAATCAGCCACATACATAAGTATACATACATCCCCTCCTTTTGAAACTCCCTCCCATCTCCCTCCCATCCCACCCTTCTCAGTTGATACAGAGCCCCTGTTTGAGCTTCCTGAGACATACAGCAAATTCCCGTTGGCTATCTATTCTACATATGGTAATATAAGTTTCCATATTACTCTTCCCATTTATCTTCGCACTCTTTGACCTTTGTGTTTCACTTTACAAAGCTGAATACCCTTGTCTTTATGAAGCCCTCTTCTTCTTTATGTTTCTTATAAATCATATATCCTAGTTTCTCCTCTTTTTCTATGACTATAACCTCTTATTTTTCTTTGCTAAATTGTTTTCCTCCCATTACTATACCTAAACTCTATTCTGATGCTGTTTTTTCACCACTCTCCACCCACCCCAACATCTTTATTCTCCAAGATTCTCAATGATCCAATAAATAAAATAATCCAACAAATAAATAGATAGCCCAATAAATAAAATAGATCCAAATAATCCATCTTTGCTCATAACTGTAAAATCCTCATGTCTAGCCCTAACCACTAACATTAGCCTATATATACTTCCCTATACCTGCTTGAGTTGATCATAGCCAGGTTTAAAACTGTTATTGGATTTTTGGATGGTAATATTGCTCATTTATTTACCAAAACTCCTTGGAAAATCAGTTTACATGGTTACACTTAACAGATATTGTATTTTGCAATCATATTATTTAGACTTCCCTGGAGAAGGAAATGGAAACATACTCCAATATTCTTGCCTGGGAAATCCCATGGACAGAGGAGCCTGGCAGATTACAGTCCATGGGGTTGCAGAAGAGTAGATATGACTTAGTGACTAAACAACAAGCAATATAGTCTTGACTACTTCAATGTCATAATAAAAGCCAGTGTTAAAAACTAAGAATGTGATTCCATTTTATGCATGCTTATCGTTGCTTATCCTGTTTGTAATGCCAGTTGTTTCACTGTTTACACTATTCACACTATTTGCTGAACCCAGGATAGGCAAGTCATGAGCTAAGAGGCTTGAAGAAGACTTGAGGAGCCATAGACACTGCAGACATGTTTATTCTCTCCTGGCTGACACAGCAACCATAGCAGCAGCCATTGTATGTCCTAACAGAATACAGACTCTCTCCTAGCTGACACAGCAGCCATAACAGTATTCTCTCCTGGCTGATGCAGCAGCTATAGCAGTAGACACACTATATTCACTCCTCTCATGGCTGATCCAATGGACTGGACACAGTTGTGATGCAGCAGTAATGCCACCACTTTATAACTGGAGCACACGTATCCCTACAGCACAAAGTAGCTCATGACCAAGCAAGCACCTCATAGCATGATCTCAGCTGTTGCTGCTGCTGCTGCTGCTAAGTTGCTTCAGTCGTGTCTGACTCTGTGCGATCCCATAGACGGCAGCCTACCAGGCTCCTCTGTCCCTGGGATTCTCCAGGCAAGAACACTGGAGTGGGTTGCCATTTCCTTCTCCAATGCATGAAAGTGAAAGTGAAAGTGAAGTCGCTCGGTCGTGTCTGACTCTTAGCGACCCCACGGACTGCAGCCTACCGGGCTCCTCCACCCATGGGATTTTCCAGGCAAGAGTACTGGAGTGGGGTGCGATCTCAGCTGTTACATAATCATTATTTACAAAACGTGGAGTGAGAGAGCCTGAACACGCCACCTTGACTAATTTGCTCTTCCCCCACACTCCACCCCTTCAGGGTCTCTCACCTCACATTCTATGAGTAGTCCATCTTCGGCAATATTCCCTTGGTGAGTAATACTGATCCTTGGGTTTACATCTTGCAACAGCAGTAGCTACAACAACAAACAGTTACATTCCCAATACATAGCAAAACCCAATGCCAGGTATCACCTAGAACTCATGTTGCAGTCCTTGTCCTCACAGGGCTGGAAGAGCCACCTGCCACATGTGGAGTGCCTTTATCTTCCCTGGCCAAGTTCAGCCCATAGTCTGTCCTTGTGAGATTACAAGAAAGCCTCCATAGGGTCAACTTCACCCCTGTGAGGCTTCTCCTTAAGGACACGCAAAACCCCCCACAGGTGCTGGACCCATCCCTTCAAAAAGGGGATTTTTTTTCTTTTTTTCTTTTTTTTTGTGGAGCATTCACAGTCCACCCACATTACACTTTTCTAAATATGAGGACACAGTCTATATCATAGGGCACAGCCTTTACAGTACAATCTACATCATATGGCACAGCCTTTAAAGTATGCTGTTCTAAACCTACATCATAGGACACAGCCTAAATCTACATCATATAGTATGGGACACAGCCTTTACAATATACCTTCACACAAATCAGCCCATACTTGCATCCACATAACCCAGGTGGGACCCTGCCAGCTCAGGTCACCTTTGGGATCTTCACACTTTCAAAATGGCATCTTGCATGGCGTCCCTGTAAGGACCCACAAAACCCCCAAGAGGCACAGGGCCCACCCCGTCACAAAAACCATGCTGCCAAGGGTTCCCCTTTCTTTCATTGAAACTGGTTACCCAAGTCAACAAACTCCACCTCAATATATATAGTTGATATGTTGTGAACTCATTCACACTGGGGGCCCCTTGAGGATGCCCCTTGCTGGGTCACAGGCTGTTCATGCTTCACTTTCTTCTGTACTGTAGGCCTTGCTGCCAAGCAGGGACCCACAGTCTCATAACATCCATCATCACCATCCTTAGTCTCATAATGCCCATCATCACTATCACTTACCGGCTCGCTGTTTGAGATGCTGGGTTCTTCAGGGCCCCTGGATTCATGCTGTAACAAACACGAAAATACATTGCTCTAGTTCTTCCAAATGTCTCTGCACACTGTGGACCAGCACAGCATTACATAGGGTTTGATCTATATTTGCCTTCAGGGCAGCCAGGAAAATCCACCCCACAGTGCCAGTGGCAGTCTGTGTCGCCTTGTTCAGCAAAAGGGAACTCACTGCCTGTAATGCATTTTTAATGTGGTGAACCATCCCATTTCTTCCCAGTCTTCCATCAGAGCCCATGCCAAGAGGATCACAGCCACATGGTAGCCTCTGGCTTCCTCCAAACAGTGGAACCTCAGTCTCGTCTACCAGTTGGGTATCCTGCCAACTATGTCAATTGTATTACTGATCATCCTATTTGTGATGCCAATTGTTTTGTTGTTCACACTGTCTGCACTGTTCGCTAAACCTGGGGTAGGCCAGGTGTGAGCTAAGACGCTGGAAGAAAATTTGAGGAGCCAAGGAACAGCAGACAGATTTATTCTCTCCTGGCTGACAGCAGCTGCAGCAGCAGCCATCAGTCAGCCAGTCAGTTCAGCCCTTGAGCCATGGCTGACTCTTTGCGACCCCATGAATAGCAGCACGCCAGACCTCACTGTCCATCTCCAACTTCAGGAGTTCACTCAAACTCACGTCCATGCAGTTGGTGATGTCGTCCAGCCATTTCATCCTCTGTCGTCCCCTTCTCCTCCTGCCCCTAATCCCTCCCAGCATCAGAGTCTTTTCCAGTGAGTCAACCCTTCGCATGAGGTGGCCAAAGTACTGGAGTTTCAGCTTTAGCACCAATTCTTCCAAAGAACACCCAGCACTGATCTCCTTTAGAATGGACTGGTTGGATCTCCTTGCAGTCCAAGGGACTCTCAAGAGTCTTCCCCAACACTACAGTTCAAAAGCAACAATTCTTCAGTGCTCAGCTGTCTTCACAGTCCAACCCTCATATGCATACATGACCACTGGAAAAACCATAGCCTTGACTAGATGGACCTTTGTTGGCAAAGCAGTGTCTCTACTTTTGAATATGCTATCTAGGTTGGTCATAACTTTCCTTCTAAGGAGTAAGAGTCTTTTAATTTAATGGCTACAATCACCATCTGCAGTGATTTTGGAGCAAAAAATAAATAAATAAATAAAGTCTGACACTGTTTCCAGTGTTTCCCCATCTATTTCCATGAAGTGATGGGACCAGATGCCAAGATCTTTGCTTTCTGAATGTTGAGCTTTAAGCCAACTTTTTCACTCTCCTCTTTCACTTTCATCAAGAGGCTTTTTAGTTCCTCTTCACTTTCTGCCATAAGGGTGATGTCATCTGCATATCTGAGGTTATTGAGATTTCTCCTGGCAATCTTGATTCCAGCTTGTGCTTCTTCCAGCCCAGCGTTTCTCATGATGTACTCTGCATAGAAGTTAAATAAACAGGGTGACAATATACAGCCTTGACGTACTCCTTTTCCTATTTGGAACCAGTCTGTTGTTCCATGTCCAGTTCTAATTGTTGCTTCCTGACCTTCATATAGGTTTCTCAAGAGGCAGGTCAGGTGGTCTGGTATTCCCATCTCCTTCAGAATTTTTCACAGTTTATTGTGATCCACACAGTCAAAGGACTTGGTATAGTCAATAAAGCAGAAATAGATGTTTTTCTGGAACTCTCTTGCTTTTTCCATGATCCAGTGGATGGTGGAAATTTGATATCTGGTTCCTCTGTCTTTTCTAAAACCAGCTTGAACATCTGGAAGTTCACGGTTCACATATTGCTGAAGCCTGGCTTGGAGAATTTTGAGCATTACTTTAGTATCTTGTGAGATGAGTGCAATTGTGTGGTAGTTTGAGCATTCTTTGGCCTTGCCTTTCTTTGGGACTGGAATGAAAACTGATCTTTTCCAGTCCTGTGGCCACTGCTGAGTTTTCCAAATTTGCTGGCATATTGACTGAAGCACTTTCACAGCATCATCTTTCAGGATTTGAAATAGCTCAACTGGAATTCCATCACCTCCACTAGCTTTGTTCATAGTGATGCTTTCTAAGGCCCACTTGACTTCAGATTCCAGGATGTCTGGCTCTAGGTCAGTGATCACATCATCATGATTATCTGGGCCATGAAAATCTTTTTTGTACAGTACTTCTGTGTATTCTTGCCACCTCTTCTTAATATATTCTGCTTCTGTTAAGTCCATACCATTTCTGTCCTTTATCGAGCCCATCTTTGCATGAAATGTTCCCTTGGTATCTCTAATTGTCTTGAAGAGGTCTCTAGTCTTTCCCATTCTGTTGTTTTACTCTATTTCTTTGCATTGATCACTGAAGAAGGCTTTCTTATCTCTTCTTGCTATTCTTTGGAACTCTGCATTCAGATGCTTATATCTTTCCTTTTCTCCTTTGCTTTTCACTTCTCTTCTTTTCACAGCTATTTGTAAGGCCTCCTCAGACACCCATTTTGCTTTTTGGAATTTCTTACCATGGGGATGGTCTTGATCCTTGTCTCCTGTACAATGTCACGAACCTCATTCCATAGCTTATCAGGCACTCTGTCTATCAGATCTAGGCCCTTAAATCTATTTCTCATTTCCACTGTATAATCATAAGGGATTTGATTTAGGTCATACTTGAATGCTCTAGTAGTTTTCTCTACTTTCTTCATTTTAAGTCTGAATTTGTCAATAAGGAGTTCATGATCTGAGCCACAGTCAGCTCCTGGTCTTGTATTTGATGACTGTATAGGGCTTCTCCATCTTTGGCTGCAAAGAATATAATCAATCTGATTTTTGTGTTGACCATCTGGTGATGTCCATATGTAGAGTCTTCTCTTGTGCTGTTGGAAGAGGGTGTTTGCTATAATCAGTGCCTTCTCTTGGCAAAACTGTATTAGCCTTTGCCGTGCTTCATTCCATATTCCAAGGCCAAATTTGCCTGTTACTCCAGGTGTTTCTTGACTTCCTACTTTTGCATTTCATTCCCCTATAATGAAAAGGACATATTTTTTGGATGTTAGTTGTAAAAGATCTTGTAGATTTTCATAGAACTGTTCAACTTAACCTTCTTCAGTGTTACCGGTTGGGGCATAGACTTGGATTCCTGTGATATTGAATGGTTTGCCTTGGAAACGAACAGAGATTATTCTGTCATTTTTGAGATTGCATCCAAGTACTGCATTTTGGATTCTTGTTGACTTTGATGGCTACTCCATTTCTTCTAAGGGATTCCTGCCCGCAGTAGTAGATATAATGGTCGTCTGAGTTAAATTCACCCATTCCAGTCCATTTTAGTTCGCTGATTCCTAGAATGTCGATGTTCACTCTTGCCATCTCCCTTTTGACCACTTCCAATTTGCCTTGATTCATGGACCTGACATTCCAGGTTCCTATGCAATATTGCTCTTTAAAGCATTGGATCTTGCTTCTATCACCAGTCACATCCACAACCGGGTATTGTTTTTGCTTTGGCTCCATCCCTTCCTTCTTTCTGGAGCTTTTTCTCCACTGATCTCCAGTAGCATATTGGGCATCTACCGACCTGGGGAGTTCCTGTTTCAGTATCCTATCATTTTGCCTTTTCATACTGTTCATGGGGTTCTCAAGGCAAGAATACTGAAGTGGTTTGCCATTCCCTTCTCCAGTGGACCACATTCTGTCAGACCTCTCCACCATGACCTGCCCATCTTGGGTGGCCCCACGGGCATGGCTTAGTTTCATTGAGTTAGACAAAGCTGTGGTCCTAGTGTGATTAGATTGACTAGTTTTCTGTAATTATGGTTTCAGTATTTCTGCCCTCTAATGCCCCCTTTCAACACCTACCATCTTACTTGGGTTTCTCTTGCCTTGGATATGGGGTATCTCTTCTCGGCTGCTCCAACAAAGTGCGGCCACTGCTCCTTACCTTGGAGGAGGGATATCTCCTCACCACTGCCCCTCCTGACCTTGAACACGCAGTAGCTCCTCTCAGCCCTTCTGCACCCACTCAGCCACCACTCCTTGGACGTGGGGTTGCTCCTCTCCACCGCCGCCCATAACCTCAGGCATGAGGTAGCTCCTCCCGGTTGCTGCTCCTGGCCTTGGACGTGGTGTAGCTATTCTTGGCCGCTCCTGCACTGTCACAGCCTGGCACTCTCAGACCCTGTCCCTGACCTCAGACGTGGGGTAGCTCCTCTCAGCTGCTCCTGCGCTGTCACAGCCTGGCACTCTTGGCCGCCGCCCCTGACCTCAGACGTAGGGTAGCTCCTTTCGGCCACGCTTCTTCTTCGCAGCCAGTGCACTTCTATTCTTATCCATTTTTCATTTAGTAGGTTGTATATACATTTGTTCAGGTGGCGCTAGTAGTAAAGAACCCGCCTGCCAAGGCAGGAGACAAAAAGATGCAGGTTCGATCCCTTGGTTGGAAAGATCCCCTGGAGAAGGACATGGCAACCTACTCCAGTATTCTTGCCTGGAGAAGTCCTTGGGCAGAGAAGTTTGGTGGGCTATGGTCCACAGAGTCACAAAGAGTTGGAGATGACTGAGCTGACTTAGCACACACTCATATATATAAATGTATAACAAAAATACATTGGTTTGCCTTTCTGGACATCTGGGATCCTCCACTAGTGTTCAGAAGTTAGTCTGTGGTAATTGTTCCAGATACAAATTATCTTTTGATGTATTTGTGGGAGAAAAGGTCATCTCCCCATCGTATTCCTCTGCCATCTGGAGAGAGGGAACACATGTATGCTTATGGCCTATTCATGTTGATGTATGGCAAAAACCATCACACTATTGTAATTATCCTCATATATATATATATATTGCAATACACACACACACACACACACACACACACACACACACACAGGCTGCACCACATGCCATGTGGAACTTCGTCTACCAGGGATCAAACTTGTGCTCCCTGCAGTGGAAAGACTGAGTCTTAACCACTGGATCACCAAGAAAGTTCAGTAGGTTGTATCTTTGTTTTGTTGATGGTTTCCTTTGCTGTGCAAAAGCTTTTAAGTTTAATTAGGTCCCATTTGTTTACTTTCATGTTTATTTTCTTTATTTTAGGAGATGAATCCCAAAGAACTAATTCTATGATTTATGTCAAAAAGTGTTCTGCCTATGTTTTCCTCTTCAGATTTTATGGTATGCCTTCTTACATTTAAGTCTTTAATTTATTTGGATTTTATTTTTATATTTGGTGTTAAAGAATGTTATAATTTCATTCTATTACATGTAATTTCTCACTTTTTCCAGCACCACTTATTGACGTCACTTTCTTCTCCATTGTATATTCTTGCCTCCTTTGTCATAGTTTGACTGACCATACATATGTAGGTTTATTTCTGGACTCTCTATTCTGTTCTATTAATATATATGTCTGTTTTTGTGGCAGTACCATGCTGTTTTGCTTACTACAGCTTTATGGTATAGTCTGAAATCATGGCACATGATTGCTTCAGTTCTGATTTTCTTTTTCAGGATTATTTTGGCTATTCTGTGTTTCCATACAAATTTTAAAATAACTTCCTCTAATTCTGTAAAAAATTCCTTTGATATTTTGACAAGGATTGCATTGAATCTGTAGATTACCTGGGTAGTATGCTCATTTTAGTCATATAAAATCTTCCAATATAAAAAAGTAGTATATCTGTCCATCTGGTTTTGTTGTCTTCACATTCTTTTACTAACATTTTTCAGTTTTTGGAGTACAGCTCTTTTGCCACCTTTGGAAGGTTTATTTCTAGGTGTTAATTCTACTTAATGCAATGGTAAATATGGTTGTTTCCTTAGTATCTTTCTCTGATTTTCTGTTAGTTCATAGAGATGCAACAGATTTCTGTCTATTAATTTTGTATCATGTAGCTTTACCAAATTCATTGATGAACTCTAGTAGTTTTCTGGTGGTGTTTTTAGGATATTTCTGTGAATAATATTATGTCATCTGTAAATAGTGACATTGATACTTCTTTTTCAATTTGGATTGGTTTTATTTATTTTTTTCTCTGATTTCTGTGGTTAGAATTTTCAAAACTATTTTACATAAAAGTGGCAGGAGTCATCCCAGTGCACCAGCCCCAAGCATGACCCAGAGGGATGGCACAGGGATGGAGGTGGGTTCAGGATGGGGAACACGTGTATACCTGTGGCGGATTCATGTTGATGTATGGCAAAACCAATACAATATTGTAAAGTAATTAGCCTCCAGTTAAAATAAGTAAATTTAAAGAAAAGAAAAGAAAAAAAGTGGCAGGAGTGTGCATCCTTGTCTTCACCTGACTTTACAGGACATACTTCCAGCTTTTAACCATTGAGTATGATGTTAGCTGTTTGTTTTTCATGGATGGCCTTTGTTAGGTTGAGATAGGTTCCCTCTATGCCCACATTCTGGTGAGTTTTTATCATGAATGGATGCTAAATTTTATCAAAAACTTTTTCTGCATCTATTGATATGATTATTCTTATTTTGATATTTTTATTCTTCAATTTGTTAATGTGATGTATCACTTTGGCTGATTTGTGGGTATTGAAAAATCCTTGCATGCCTGAAATAAATCCAAATTGACTATGGTGTATGATCTTCTTAATATTTTGTTGGATTTGGTTTCCTAGAATTTTGTTGAGAATTTTTCCATCTATATTTATCAGTGATATTGGCTTATAATTTATTTTTGTGTGTAAATATTTTTGTTTGGTTTTGGTATCAGAGTGATAGTGGCCTCATGGAATGAGTTTGGCTTAATTTGTTCTGAAAATTTTAAAAATAGCTTGAGAAGTATTCATGTCAACTTTTCTCTAAATGTTTGGTAGAATTCACATGTGAAGCCATCTGGTTTGCACTTTTGTTTGTTGGGAGTTTTTAAATCACTAATTCAATTTTATTGCTGGTAATATTTCTGCTCGTATTTCCTGTTTCTTTCTGATTCAAATTTGGGATATTGTGCCTTCTCTAAGAATTTGTCAGTTTCTGGAGCCTATTATACAAAGCGAAGTAAGTCAGAAAGAAAAACACCAATAGAGTATATTAACACACACACACACACACACACACACACACACACACATATATATATATATGGAATTTAGAAAGATGGTAATGATGACCCTATATGTGAGACAGCAAAAGAGATGCATATATAAAGAACAGAATTTTGGATTCTGTGGGAGAAGGCAAGGGTGGGATGATTTGAGAGAATAGCACTGAAACATGTATCTTATCATATGTGAAATAGATGACCAGTCCAAGTTTGATGCATGAAACAGGGCACTCAAAGCTAGTGGACTGGGACAACCCAGAGGGATGGGATGGGAAGGGATGTGGAAGGGGGTTCAGGATGGGGGACACATGTGTACCCATGGCTGATTCACATCAGTGTATGGCAAAAAAACCCACAATGTTGTAAAGTAATTAGCCTCCAATTAAAATAAATGAATTAATAAAAAATAATTTTTCTGTTTCTTCTGAACTATTTATTTTATAAGTATATAGTTTTTTATGCAACTCAACATGAAGAAAACAAACAACCTGATTTAAACATTGGCAGATTAACTGAATAGACATTTTTCCCAAGAGGAAATGTAGATGGTGAAATGAAAGATGTTCAACCTCACTTAACATCAGCAAATGCAAATTAAAATGAAAATGAGATATAACCTCACACAGGTCAGAATGTTTAACATCAGTTCAGTTCAGGTCAGTCACTCAGTCGTGTCTGACTCTTTTGCAACCCCATGGACTGCAGAACGCCAGATTTCCCTGTCCATCACCAACTTCTGGAGCTTGAGGCTCACTTAACTTTGCATTCCAGATGCCTGGCTCTAGGTGAGTTATCTGGGTCATGAAGATCTTTTTTGTATAGTTCTTCTGTGTATTCTTGCCACCTCTTCTTAATAGCTTCTGTTTCTGTTAGGTCCCTACCATTTCTGTCCTTTTTAGAGCCCATCTTTGCATGAAATGTTCCCTTGGTATCTCTAATTTTCTTGAAGAGATCTCTGGTCTTTCCCATTCCATTGTTTTCCTCTATTTCTTTGCATTGATCACTGAGGAAAGCCCTCTTATCTTTCCTTACTATTCTTTGGAACTCTGCATTCAGATGGGTATATCTTTCCTTTTCTCCTTTGCTTTTCACTTCTCTTCTTTTCATAGCTATTTGTGAGGCCTTCTCAGACAACCATTTTACTTTTTTTCATTTCTTTTTCTTAGGAATGGTCTTGATCACTGCCTCCTGTACAATATCACGAATCTCTGCCCACAGTTTTTCAGGCACTCTGTTTAGCAGATCTAATCCTTGAATATATTTCTCACTTCCACTGTATAATCATAAGGGATCTGTCTTACCTGAATGGTCTAGTGGTTTTTCCTTACTTTCTTCAACTTAAGTCTGAATTTGGCAATAAGGGGTTCATTATCTAAGCCACAGTCAGCTCCCAGTCTTGTTTTTGCTGACTGTGTAGAGGTTCTTCATCTTTGGCTGCAAAGAATATAATCAATCTGATTTCGGTATTGACCATCTGGTAACATCCATTTGTAGAGTCGTCTCTTGTGTTGTTGGAAGAGGGTATTTGCTATGACTAACATCAAAAAGGATACAAATAATAATGTTGGAAAATATAAAGGGAAAACTGTACACTATTGGCTGTTGTTATTCAGTTGTTCTGTCATGTCCCTCTATTTGCGACCCCATTGACTGCAGCACACCAGGCTTCCCTGTCCTTCATCATCTTTGGAGCTTGCTCATACTTATATCCACTGAATCAATGATGCCATCCAACCATCTTGTTCTCTGTTATTCCCTTCTCCTTCTGTAAGAAAGTAAATTTTCACTGTGGAGAACAGTAAGAAGGTTTGTCAAAAAATTAAAAATATAACTACCATATAAACAAGCAGTTCCACTCTTGGGTATATATCTGAAAAAAGTCAAAAACGGTAATTCAAAAAGTTATGTGAGAGAGAACAAGGTGGTAGAGGAGTAGATGGATGTGGAATACATCTCTCTCCGTGGATTCATCAGGAATACAACTTCAGACACAGAAGAGTTTGCAGAACATGAGCTAACAGCAGGTAGGAGTACCTGACGACTGGAATAGAACCCCACAAAGCTTGGTAGGATAAAGGAAGTAGGGGGTAAAGAGCAGAGTTAGTGTGATTGGACCTGCGCTTGGCAGGTGGAGGAACTGAAGCAGGGGTCTGATCCCCATATTGAGGCAATTGGGACAGAGGAGAAACATTTGAGGCTGAGCATGAAATAGCTGATCAGTGACGGTCTAAATAGAATCAGAATCACACAGAGAACACTTGCTGCAACCATATGTACCCCAGACAGAGATGTGAGTCCCCTAGAAGCACAGTAGTTGGGAGGTGGAACATAAGGGTTATGGAGCAATCCCAGGGTGAGGTCTGCTATTGACTTCAGGGAGATAGTCCAAGGGGACATGAGGGAGGAGATTGTTGTGGGAAATGCCTGTGGAGGAAAATCAGGCAGCCATGGAGGCAAGGCAATACTGCTGCATTATGCATAGTGGGTACAGCCACCACTGTAACCTCTCTCTCCCCATACACCAGCACTGGCAGTTGAACAATAGAGAGTTTGGCCCTTTAAGCGACTGATGTGCTGAACAACAGAGATGGACCTCAGCCCCTTAAGTTCCTGAACAGGTGGAGCAACAGAGAAGAACCAAAGAGGCTTTCTGATAGCCACCTGCTGGAGGCTAGAACAGGCCTCTGATAGGGCTATAGCTCCTGTGGCTGAGGGAGTCAGTGTCCCTGCACACTTGGAGCCTTCAGGGTCCCCACAACCCAAATGGCTGTGCCACCTCCACGCCCAATCCTGACTGAGGCAGAACTGCCACAGGCTAGAAAAAGCCCTAATAACACCATGTCTCCTGTAACAAGAGCTGCTGGCACTCCTGCATAGCTAGCATTGCCAGGGTCCCCATGATCCAAGCAACTGTGCTGCTTCTATGCATGATCTGCACTGGAATAGAGCTGCCAGAGGGTAGAAGATATCCTGCACCCATGTATGCAGAGTCACTTCAGTTGTATCTGACTCTTTGCAAACCTGTGGACTGTGGCCTACCAGGCTTCTCTGTCTGTGGACTTCTCCAGGCAAGAATACTAGAGTGAGTTGCCATGTCCTTCTGCTGCTGCTGCTGCTGCTAGGTCACTTCAGTCGTGTCCGACTCTCTGTGACCCCAGAGATGGCAGCCCACCAGGTTCCCCCGTCCCTGGGATTCTCCAGGCAAGAACACTGAAGTGGGTTGCCACTTCCTTCTCCAATGCATGAAAGTGAAAAGTGAAAGACAAGTCGCTCAGTCGTGTCTGACTCTTAGTGACCCCATGGACTGCAGCCCACCAGGCTCCTCCATCCATGGGATTTTCCAGGCAAGAGTACTGGAGTGGGGTGCCATTGCCTTTTCCCCATGTCCTTCTAGAGCACCATATTTCCTGCTGCCCTAGCCACTGGCTTCCCTGACTACCTGGTGCTACCAGCGCTCCTCTGATGCAAGCTGTTGCATCACCTCCACACTGGCCCTCACTGGGGCATATCCAAATCCCCTATAGAAGCATCAGGGGCAAACTCCTGTGGATGATTCACATGCAGAGGGGAGAGAAAACCACAGTTGAAAACCAGGGGAAGGGTGGCTAAGGAAGAGGACCCAAAACCTTTCTACCAGCTGTACAAGCTATAAATTAAATCCACATCATTTAATCTAGACAGACTCTGTGTCCATGAAATATATACAAGGACAATGGGAGTTCCCACAGAAGGGAATGTACTAGTTATGACAGCTGTGGATATTGGAGTTGAGAACACACAGGGGTAAGACAAAATTAAAGTCTGTGCTACCCCTACAGCAGGTCCAGAATCCAACACACTGTTGGAGGGCATTAGGAAGTGAGGCAAGGTAAAGGACTCCAACAGCAGAGACTCAAGAAAAACATTTATTTTATTTATTTATTTATTTATTTATTTATTTTGGCTAAGTGATATTGTCTAAGTTTGTCATAGCTTAAGAAAAATATTTAGCAACCTAGATGTCCATCAGCAGATGAATGGATAAGAAAGCCGTGGTACATATACATATACAATGGAGTATTACTCAGCCATTAAAAAGAATACATTTGAATCAGTTCTAATGAGGTGGATGAAACTGGAGCCTATTATACAGAGTGAAGCAAGCCAGAAAGAAAAACACCAATACAGTATACTAACGCATATATATGGAATTTAGAAAGATGGTAACAATAAACCCTGTATACGAGACAGCAAAAGAGACACTGATGTATAGAACAGTCTTTTGGACTCTGTGGGAGAGGGAGAGGGTGGGATGATTTGGGAGAATGGCATTGAAACATGTGTAATATCATATATGAAATGAGTCACCAGTCCAGGTTTGATGCACGATACTGTATGCTTGGAGCTGGGGCACTGGGATGACCCAGAGGGATGGTATGGGGAGGGAGGAGGGTGGAGGGTTCAGGATGGGGAACACATGTATACCTGTGGCGGATTCATGTTGATATACGGCAAAACAAATACAATATTGTAAAGTTAAAAAATAAAATAAAATAAATAAAAAGATAAAAATTATAAAATATAAAAAATAAATGGTTAATTTTATTAAAAATATTATTCTTATATTTTGACTTGTTCTATAGTTGCTTCTAGACTTTGTTTCTTTTTCTCCCCCTACCCCTGACCTTTTCCCTCTCTGTTGCTGTACTTGTTGATTTTATTAGTATTATTAAATCTATTTAAGCTTTTGAAAAAAATGTTTTTAAATTTCTTTTATATACTACTGCCTCTACCTTGGGCCTTTTGTGGATCTATGGGGTCTGTGGGTTTTCCTTTCTTCTTCTTTTTTTCTCTCTTTTTAAAATTTATTATTATTTTTTTAATTTTAACAATCTATTATTGTTTTTTACATTTATTCCTTTGTTTGCATTTTGTACTGTTCTTTTCCCACAGTAGTTAATCTTTAATATGTATAAATTTTCTTTGTCTACTTCTATTAACATTTCAATTCTTTGTTTCATTTCTTCTTGTTCTTTCTTTTTCTCACCATGTTTGATAGTTTTGTTTTTGTTGCTTTATTCCCCAGTTTGCACCTGGCTTTAGTTTTGTTTTCCAGTTTGTGCTTCAGTTAGTTTTTTTTTTTTTAACTGGTTGATATCATTTTTGGTTTCCTTTGTTTGCTGGGTCAGTCTATTGTACTTTATTCTTTTTGGGCTGTTTTGGTTTTGTCTACAGGTGTATATGTATGTGAGTATATTTCATTGTTTTTGCCATTATTTGCTGACTTTGTAACTGCCATTTGTCTGGGGTGTATCTTTTGCTTCTCATTTTTGTGTATTTGTTTTAATTGCACTTAATGCAATAACAAACCACTTGTGAAATCTCCATTGCTCAAGCAGAGATCAAACCCTGAGCATTTGGAGAGGGAGCTCTGACTCCAAGACCCTAGACTAACAGAGAACTCCTAACCCTAAGAAGTATTAATTAATGAGAACTCCCACAAAGGCAAACACTTGTATACAAGACCTGGCATCACCCATCTGCCAGCAGCACCCTGTTAAGGATGCCTCATCCAAATAACAAGACAAAATACAAACCCAGTTATCAGCAGACAGGGTTACCACCTCACACAACCCTGTCCATCAGAATGAAAAAGAAAAAATAAGCCCACCTCCTCACAAGCCACACCCTACAGGAAGCTTATACAAACCACTGGACCAACCTTACTAGGGCAGAAGCCAAAAGGAAGAAATAATTCAATGTCAAAGCCTGGGAAAAAAGAGACCTCAAACACAATAAGTTAAAAGAATGAAAATGCAGAGAAATGATGCATGGAAGAAGGAATAATCTGGAAACACACAAGGCCAAATAAATGAAGAATAGGCAAACTCCTTGAAAAAGAATTCAGAATAATGATAGTAAAGATGATCTGAAAACCTCAAAAATAGAATGGAGAAAATCTAAGACTCAATTGATACACTTAACTAAGACCAACAAGAAGAATAAACAAACAGAGACAAACAACACAATTACTGAAATTAAAAATACTCTGGAAGGAATCAATAATATAATATCTGAGGCAGAAGAATGGATAAGTGAGCTGGAAAATAGAAGGGTGGAAATAATGCTGAAGAGCAGAATAAAGTAAAAAGAATGAAAAGAACTGGGGATAGCCCCAGAGATGACTGGGACAATATTAAATGCACCAACATTTGAATTATAGTTGTTTCAGAGAAAGAAAAGAAAAAGGAAGCAAATGAGAAAAATTTTGAATATATTATAGTTGAAAATTTCCCCATTATGGGAAAGGAAATACTTAATTAAGTCCAAGAAGCACAAAGAGTTCCATACAGGATAAAGCCAAGGAGAAAGATGCCAAGACACATACTAATCAGGCTCACAAAGATTAAACACAAAGAAATAATATTAAAAACAGCAACGGAAAGAGCAACAAGTAACATACAAAGGAAAGCTCATACATTTAACAGCTTATCTTTCAGCAGAAACTTTGCAGACTAGAAGGGAATGGTAGGATATATTTAAAGTAGTGAAAGGGAAAAAAATCGACAACCAAGATTACTGTACCTGGCAAGGATCTCATTCAAAATTGATGGAGAAATCAAAAGCTTTACAGACAAGCAAAAGTTAAGAGAATTCAGTACCACCAAACCAGCTTTACAACAAATGTTAATGGGACTTATATAATCAGGAAATACAAGAGAAGAAAAAGACCTACAAAAACAAACTCAAAACAATAAAGAAAATGCAGTAGGAACACATATATCAATAATTACTTTAAATATAAATGGATTTAATGCCTCAACCAAAAAAAAAAAAAACCCAGATTGGCTGAATGGATACAAAAACAAGACCCATACACACACACACACACACACACACACATATATATATATATATATATATACACACACTGTCTACAAGAAACCCACTTCATACCTAAAGACACATGTAGACTGAAAGAGAAAGGATGGAAAAATATATTCAATGCAAATAGAAATCAAAAGAAAGCTGAAGTAGTAACCCTCACACCAGACAAAATAGATCTTAAAGAATCTCACAAGAGATAATGAAGAACACTATCTAATGATCAAGGGATCAATCCATGAGGAAGACATAACAATTGTAAATATTTATGCACCCTACATCAGAACATCTCAATGCATAAGACAAACACTAACAGACATAAAAAGAGAAATTGAGAGTAACACAATAATAGGGGACTTTCACACATCACTTACATCAATAGGCATATCATCAAAAGAGAGAATTAACAAGGAAACACAAGCCTTAAATGACATATGACCAGATGAATTTCATTGATATCTTCAAGACATTCCATCCAAATGCACAATACACTTACCTCTCAAGTGCACATGGAACATTCTCCAGGATAGACAACAGCTTGTGTCACAACTCAAACCTCACTTAATTTAAGAAAATTTAAATATCATCAAGCATCCTTTCTGACCACAAGGCTATGAAACTTAATATCGATAAAAAAAAAACAAACAAAACTAACTAACTAAAAAGCACAAACACATGGTGAATAAACAGTATCTTTCTAAATAATGAACAGGTTACTGAAGAAATCAAAAGGGAAATAAAAAAATTCCTAGAAACAAATGACAATGAAAACATGACAATTAAAAACCTATGGGATGCAGCAAAAGCAGTTCTAAGAGGAAAGTTAATAGCAAAACAATCCTACCTCAAGAAGCAAGGAAAGCATTGAATGGACAACCTAATTTTACATCTAAAACAACTGGAAAAATAAGAATAAAAAACACCACAAAGTTAGCAGAGGGAAAGAAATCATAAAGATCAGAGCAGAAATAAATGGAAAAGCAATGAAAGAAACAATAGCAAAGACTAATAAAACTAAAATCTGGTTCTTTGTGTAGATTATCAAAATTGGCAAAACTAGCCAGATTTATCAAGGAAAAAAGAGAAGAATCAAATCCACAAAATTAGAAATGAAAAAGAAGTTACAACAGATAATGCAGAAATACAAAGAATTATAAGAGATTATTATAAGTAATTATATGCCAATAATTTGACAACCTGGAAGAAATGGACAGATACTTAGAAAAGTTGAATCTTCCAAGACAGAACCAGAAAGAAATAAAAATTATGAACAGTACAATAACAACCACTGAAATAGAAACTGTGATCAAAAATCTCCCCAAAAAACAAAAGCCCAGGGCCAGATGACTTCACAGGTGAATGCCATAAAACGTTTAGAGAGGAGCTAATGCCTTTCTAAAACTCTTCCAAAATACAGCAGAGAAAGGAACACTCCCAAACTCATTTTACAAGGCCACCATCACCCTGATACCAAAACCAGACAAAGACAACACACAGAAAAGAAAACTACAGGCCAATATCACTGATGACCTTAAATGCAAAAATCCTCAACAAAATTCTAGCAAACAGAATTCAACAACACATTAACAATCTTATACACCATGATCAAGTCAGGTTTATCCCAGAAATGCAAGGATTCTTCAGTATATACAAGTCAATCAATGTGATACACCATATTATAAATTGAAAGATAAAAACCATATGATAATCTC
The DNA here is from genome assembly GCF_027580195.1 of Bos mutus. Lineage (NCBI taxonomy): Eukaryota > Metazoa > Chordata > Mammalia > Artiodactyla > Bovidae > Bos > Bos mutus. The sequence continues at coordinate 64,565,987 of NC_091646.1, read as the reverse complement.
AATAAATGCAGAAAAAGACTTTGACAAAATTCAACACTCATTTATGATAAAAACTCTTCAGAAAATGGGCATAGAAGGAACCTACCTCAAAATAATAAAGGCCATATATAATAAACCCACAGCAAATAATATTTTCAATGGTGAAAAACAGAAAGCATTCCCTCTAAGATCAGAACAAGACAAGGGTGACCATGCTCATGAATATTATTCAACATAGTTTTGGAGGTCCTAGCTATGGGAATCAGGCCAAAAAAAAAAAAAAAAAAAGGCTAAAAGGAATTAAAATTGTGTAAGAAGTAAGACTCTCACTATTTGCAGATGACATGATAGTATACATAAAAAACCCTAAAGATACTATCAGAAAACTACTTGAGCTAATCAGTGAATTTAGCAAAGCTGGAGGATACAAAATCAATACAGAGAAGTCATTTTCATTCCTATATATTAACAATGAAAAATCAGAGAGAGAAATTAAAGAATCCTATTCCCCATTTCAACAAAAAGAATAAAATATCTATGAATAAACCTACCTAAGGAGACAAAAGAACTATATTCAGAAAATGATAAGACACTGATGAAAGAAATCAAAGATGGCACAAGCAGATGGGGAGATACGCTATGTTTTTAGGTTGGAAGAATCAATATTGTGAAAATGAATATAATACCAAATACAATCTACAGATTCAATGTGATCCCTATTAAATTACCCACATTTTTCACAGAACTAGAACAAAAAATTTTACAATTCATATGGAAACACAAAAGATCCCAAATGGCCAAAGGAATCTTCAGAAAGAATGGGCCTGGAGGAATCAACCTTCCTGAATTCAGACTATACTACAAAGCTACAGTCATCAAGCAATATGTTACTGGAACAAACACAGAAATATAGACTAATGGAAAATGATTGAAAGCCCAGAGATAAACCCACACACCTATGGATACCTTATTTTTGACAAAGGAGGCAAGAATATACAATGGGGCAAAGATAGCCTCTTCAATAAGTGGTACCAAGGAAACTGGAGAGCTATGTGTAAAGGAATGAAATTCGAACACTTCCTAACACAATATACAAGGATAAACTCAAAATGGATTAAAGATCTAAATATAAGACCAGAAAACACAAAACTCTTAGAGGAAAACAGGCAAAACACTCATTGACATAAATCAAAGCAAAATCCTCTATAACCCACCTCCTAGAGTAATGGAAATAAAAACCAAAATAAGAAGATGGTCCCTAATTAAACTTAAAAGCTTTGTCACAACAAAGGAAACTATCAACAAGGTAAAAGACAGCCCCAAGAATGGGAGAAAATAATAGCAAATAAAGCAACTGACAAAGGATTAATTTCCAAAATATACAAGCAGCTTATAGAAGTCAATACCTGGAAAACAAACAACCCAATCAAAAAGTGGGAAAAAGACCTAAACAGACATTTCTCTAAAGAAGACATACAGATGGCTAACAAACACCTGAAAAGATGCTCAATTACAGTGAGATATCACACTATACCAGTCAGAATGACCATCATCAAAAAGTTCACAAACAATAAATGCTGGAGAGGGTGTGGAGAAAAGGGAACCCTCTTGCACTGTTGGGAATGTAAGTCGATACAGCCACTATGGAAGACAATATGGAGATTCTTTAAAAATCCAGGAATAGAACCACCATATGACCCAGCAATCCTACTGCTAGGCACATATCATGTTGGAATCAAAATTTAAAAAGACACATGCACCCCAATATTCATTGAAGCACTATTTACAATAGTTGGAACATGGAAGCAATCTAGATATCCATTGAAAGTGAATGGATAAAGAAGCTGTGGTACATATATACAATGGAATATTACTCAGCCATAGAAAGGAATGCATTTGACTTAATTCTAATGAAGTGGATGAACCTAGAGCATATTATACAGAGTGAAGTAAGTCAGAAAGAGATAAATAATGTATACTAATGCATATATATGGAATCTAGAAAGATGGTACTGATGAAATTGTTTGCAGGACAGCAATGGAGATACAGACACAGAGAACAGACTTAAGGTTATGGAGGTGGGGGAGGAAGGAGAGGTTGAGATATATGGAGAGAAAAACATGGAATTTTACATTACCATATGTAAAATAAATAACCAATGATAATTTGCTGTGTGACTCAGGGAACTCAAACAGGGGCTCTGTAACAACTTAGAGGGGTGAGATCAGGTGGGAGATTGGAGGCAGGTTCAAGAGGGAGGGAACATATTTCTGCCTAAGGTTGATTCATGTTGATGTTTGGCAGAAATAAACAAAATTCTGTAAAGCCATTGTCTTTCAACTTGAAAATAAATAAATTACAAAAAAAGAGTGTTGTTGTTCAGTTGGCCAATCATGTCTAACTCTTTGCAAACCCATGGTAAAGAATCTACTTGCAATCCCTGGGTTGGGAAGATCCCCCAGAGGAGGGTATGGCAACCCACTCCAGTATTCTTGCCTGGGGAATTCCCATGGACAGAGAAGCCTGGTAGGCTGCAGTCCATGGGGTCACAAAGAGTTGGCCACAACTGTGCGATTAAGCACACACCTGTGGTCCAGTGGTTAGGACTTGGCACTTTCACTGATGGAGACTGGGTTTGATCCCTGGTTAAGGAACCAAAGTCTTGCAAGCTGGAGGCCAAAAAAAAAAAAAAAAACAAACAAACAAATGTAAATAGATGATCTGGTGATTTCACTTTGGATATATATCTGAAGGAAACCAAACTGAGGTAAAAATTACTAGGCAGTCAGTGTAGAACTCTGAGAGCTCAGTCTTGTTTTCAGTAAACATCCTGCTTCATTGTCCTGAATTCCTGGAATGTGTCTATAGTCTGACAAATCATCAGCACTCAGATCCAGGAAAGGGCAATAATTAAATGATTTAATATTCTTGATGGAAAAACAATTGGTAATCATTAATCTTAAGCCCATACATCTGGCCAGATGCATGAAAAATGCTGGTTACTTAATCCAAGGATCTAGAGAAGCCATAAAAATGTTAAGTTAAATATCTTGACCTTTAAATTGACTGGTTAGAAATAATGTAATCTAAGGAAGGATATAAAAACTACTGTAAGTCCCATCTTGTGGGGACTGTTTACCCTCTCTTAGTGTCTATGCTGAGTGCTTTGTACTTTCCTCCTCTTTAATAAATCCTATTTGCTTGCTACCGTGAGTGAGTGCTTGTGTGTTTTTGGATTCCATTCTTTGGCTCCATGAACAAGAACTCAGATTCCTATCTCAAAATGACTACCAAAGAAATATCCACACCCCCATGTTCATTGCAGTCTTATTTTTAATAGCCAAGACACAGAAACAACCTAGACATCCATCAACAAGTGTGTGAATAAAGGAAACATGATATATATGTGTGCATAAGGGGACGACAGAGGATGAGATGGCTGGATGGCATCACTGACTCGATGGACGTGAGTCTCAGTGAACTCCGGGAGTTGGCGTTGGACAGGGAGGACTGGTGTGCTGCGATTCATGGGGTCGCAAAGAGTCGGACACGACTGAGTGACTGATCTGATATATATATATATATATATATATATATATATATATATATATATATATATATATATAGTGGAATCCTGTTTGTTCATAAAATGAAGAAAATCCTGCCATTTGTGCCAATATGGACGAATCTTGAGGACATTATGCTAAGTGAAATATGTCAGGCAGAGAAAGACAAATATTGTGTGATCTCACTTAAATATGAAATCTTAAAAACAAACAACCTCCTGCTCCCCTGAAAAACTCACCTAGCTTACAGAAGAAGTAATCAGACATTTGGTTACCAGAGGTGTGTGGAAAATTATGGAATTAGATAAAAAATGTCAAAAGAATAAAAGGTAAAAACTTTGTTATAAGATAAATAAGTATTGGTGATGCAATGAACAACATAATGACTATAGTTAACACTACGATGTAGTATATTTGAAAGTTTTTGAGAAAGTAAGTCATAAAATTCTCATCACAAGGAAAAACATTTTTTTATCTTTTTTTTAAAATTTTATTTTATTTTTAAACTTTACAATATTGTATTAGTTTTGCCAAATATCGAAATGAATCTGCCACAGGTATACCTGTGTTCTGGATTTAACTATACTTATTATGGTAATCATCTCACAATATATTTATCAGGTCATTACGATATACATCTTAAATTTATATAGTACTGTATCTCAATTATATACCTCAATAAAATTGAAAGGAACAAAAAATACCTCATGTAGTGGAGGTAGAGTCCAAGGCTCGTCTGCCAGATTTGATGGCGCTTTGGTCTGCAGGATGACACCTGGACATAGAGAACCCTCCAGAATTTTCTGTTAGCATTAGATATGAAAATATTCATCTCTAGAGCTATATAAGTTTAAAGTATGGTAGTTTATACTCTCACAGTGGCAGCCCTGATCAGTTGAGGAGAGTTTTATGGTCCCATGGTACTCCTTTAGGTACTCTGATTTCTGGATGGGCCTTAATCATCCAACTTTGTTACCAGAGAACAGCTGGCCTCAACCAATTCCAAAGCCAAACAAGCACAGGTAGGCAGAGTTATTGATACTTATTCTATCACTTTACTTTTCATTTCTTTATTGTTCCCTTATTCCTTTCCTATTCATTTACTTATTTTTTGTAAATCTTTTATTTTTCTTTTACTGTTTTCTTTTCCTTTAAGTTAATCAAGCTTATATTGTGCACACATTTACATGCACTTCTCTACCAGCGGAAGTTCCCCTACCATTCCTCCTCAACAAACTGCCACTGATAATTGATATCCCCTTGAATACAAGGTTCAGACAGCATTAACCTCATATTTTCTATGCCAGATCCAAGCTTCGTTTAGGTGAAGCTTATTTATATGTAAATAAGGATCCTAATATTATTATGAACACTTCTTTTAGCATGACAAATGAGGAAAAAAAAAAAAGAAATGTGTTACTCAGCAACTTGGATAATGTGAAATTTAGAAACAATTTTCAGCTTTTTAAAGAGAAATTAATGTAAAACAAATACTCAAAACAGAGAAATCTTTCTCTCAGCATAACATATTTTATGTTTTAAAACACTATTTCTAATAGAAGAGATAGAAAACTGGCATCTGAAACATCAAGTCTGTTTTAAAGCAATCAATACCTCTTGCTATTTATGGCCTACCAAAGCTCAGTCCAGATTTGATGCAGGATAAAGGAAGCTTGGGGCTGGTGGACTGGGATGACCCAGAGGGATGGTATGCGGAGGGAAGTGGGAGGGGGGTTCAGGATGGGGAACACGTGTACACCCGTGGCAAATGCATGTTGATGTATGGCAAAACCAATACAATATTGTAAAGTAAGAAAAAAATAAATAATAATAATAAAAGAATGTACCCTGAAGGAGTCAACCTTATTTCTCATACTTTTTTAAAAGAAAGTTAGAACAGAAACCTTAAGCATAAAAGCAGGGTCCAGGTAATAAACTTTCAGTCAGTGATAACTCTAAAACTGAGATCTCTTTTTCTGAATTACCTTGGCTCTTCACGGCAGTTTAGTGACTCCCTTCTGTATTTTCCTGCATCATGTTAGCTTTGGACTGGCCACTTGGTTTTGATCTTCCTGGAGAACTGATTCTACTCACTGACTCACCCAGCACCTGACCTTACTTGTTCAGTCACCCAGTCGTGTTTGACTCTTTAAGACTCCATGGACTGAAGCATGCCAGGCTTCCTTGTTCCTCACTATCTCCTGCAGTTGGCCCAAGTTCATGTCCATGGCATCCGTGATGCCATCCAGCCATCTCATCCTCTGATGCCCTCTTCTCCTTCTGCCCTAAATCTTTCCCAGAATCAGGGACTTTTCTAATGAGTCAGCTGTTCACATTAGATGACCAAAATACTGGAGTTTCAACTTCAGTATCAGTCCTCTCAATGAGTATTCAGGGTTTATTTCCCTTAAGATTTACTGGTTTCATCTCCTTGCTGTCCAAGGGACTCTTGGGAATCTCCAGCACCACCATTCAAAATTAATTCTTTGGCTTTAATTCTTTGGCTTTCCACATTCTTTACGGTCCACCTCTCACAACTGTATGTGACCACTGGGAAGAGCATAGCCTTGACTGTAGGGAACTTTGTCAGCAGTGTAATGTCCCTGATTTTCAATACACTGTCTAGGTTTGTCATAGCTTTCCTGCCAAGAAGCACATGTTTTTTATTTCGTGGCTGCAGTCACACTTCACAGTGATTTCAAAGCCCAAGAAGTGGAAATTTGTCACTACTTCCACCTTCCCCCCTTCTATTTGCCATGAAGTAATTATGCTGGATACCATGATCTTAGTTTCTTTAATATTTAGTTCTAAGCCAGCTCTTTCACTCTTCTTCATCCTCATCAAGAGGCTCTTTAGTTCCTCTTCTCTTTCTGCCATTAGAGTGGTAGCATCGCATATCTGAGGCTGTTGATATTTCTCCCACCTATCTTGACTCCAGCTTGTAGCTCATCCAGCTGGGCATTTTTCATGATGTAGTCAGCATATAGATCAAACAAACAAGGTGACAGCAGACAGGCATGTTGTACTCTTTTCTCAATCTTGAACCAATCAGTTGTTCCATACAGGATTCTAACTGGAGGAGGGAATGGCAAGCCACCCCAGTATATTTACCATGAGAACCTCATGAACTGTATAAAATGACATCATTAAGTAGCCATTTATGTCTGGAAACCTTGTTGAGGAACTCCTCCACACTGGCTTAAGCTTTATTAACACTTTGGAAAGTACCCAAAAACTTAGCTCTAGGAAATAATCTTCTTAGAATTCAGTACACAGAAAACCCTGTGAACTACTTCTCTATTTTCAAGTGAACTGCTTCTTCATTTCCCAGCCATTGACTCATAATGACACAGCAGTGCTAGATCTTCAGCTTCTACTGCTGTTCTCGATCTGGCCTCTGAGACTAGTACCCAGCCACAAAGAAACAAAGAAATGGAATGCTACTAGACCAAAATGGAAAGACAAACTGAGTCATGGTTTGCTTAGAGTTGTTTAGGATTTTCTGTGATGGGAGGATCCAGAGAAAACTTAAAAAAAAATTGATTGTCCCATTCAATCCAGCCTTCAAACCCACAATTTATCTACTTAGTACTACTATATAACTATGGATCCAGGCATCATTACTAAGGCTTAGCAGAGGTCATGTGAGGGCACAACATTTGGTGTTAAAAAAAAGAAATCCTTAGCCAAGGATTTGTTCAGGGACATTTTCCAATGCTTATGTAACACTAAAGTCCTCTGACTTCTTTTCCTGCAATTCTCGTTCACAAATACTTCTCTAACTGTCTTAATCAAACAAGTGTTCTTATGCAAATGAATTCATTTATATACACCCTGGGTATATGGGGATGAGGCTATTCTTATTAGCTATGCTGCTGCTGCTAAGTCGCTTCAGTCATGTCCGACTCTGTGCGACCCCATAGAGGGCAGCCCACCAGGCTCTCCCGTCCCTGGGATTCTCCAGGCAAGAACACTGGACTGGGTTGCCATTTCCTTCTCCAATGCATGAAAGTGAAAAATGAAAGTGAAGTCATTCAGTCATGTCTGACTCTTTAGCGACCCCATGGACTGCAGCCCACCAGGCTTCTCTGTCCATGGGATTTTCCAGGCAAGAGTACTGGAGTAGGGTTCCATTCCCTTCTCCATCTTATTAGCTATATAAACAAATAAACTGTAGAATTCTGTTTGGGCTTCCTGTGGTTCCTGTCCTTAGGGGATTCACAGTCTAAGGGGCAGTATACATTGAATTATAATATAAAACATATTTGAGGAAACCCTCAATGAACATATTAACTAGGTTTTTTAGGGTTGATTAATTCTTCTGAGAGACTTAGGAAAATATTACAAAGAGTGTAGCCTTTGTTCTGGCTTTTGAAATACAAAATTCAAATAGGTTCTGAGTGGAAAAATAGAAAATAGGGAGAGAAGCACTCAAAACTGTGCAGACAAACATAACACAAAGGGGAAAAATATCATCCTCTTAACATCTTTTCTATCCCACAGTCTATTGAGTTTCAGGAAGTTTATATTTACTGACTTGTAAAATGCAGTTTTGTGGTTCAGACTGCTTCATGTTTTCTGAATTAAACATTGACTTCTTACTATGTCCACTAAAAGTTGAGAAGTATGCTTTGCAACCTAGTTACTCAGTGGCTAATGAAAATGTAGGCTAAGATTAAATTGGAAATTTAAGATATGGCCAGAATGTGGAGAAACTGAAAATTTACTTGAGTTTGATTCTGAGCTGCAAATGAGAAGCTCTGCAAAAAGAGATTGTAAGCAGGGGAGTAATTTTATTAGACAGGAATTTTACAAAAATGGCTTTGGTAGCATTAGAGGGGAGACAAGACATTTTGGAGGCTGCTATAACATAAAGAAAGGATGAGGAGCTGAAGATAGATTATAATAGTGGAAACAGATGAGATGAATCAGAAAGACATACTGAAGATAAAGTCAGCAGGACTTGGAGGTTGCTGTGGTATGTAGAATAAGGAAGGTAGAAGCATTAAAAACAGTTCTAAGATTTCTGATGCCTGGATAATGATGATTGTGGTGATGATGACCTATTCAGCCTCTATTATATACCAGATACATCCATATTTCATTTATTTTTGCAATCTTTTAAAGTAGATTTTTTTCTCTGCCTTATGTATGAAGAAACTGAGATTCAAAAAGATTTAGTGATTTTTCCAATGTTATATAGTCAGTATAAAGGACTTATTTGTGCTCTGAATTATTCATAATTTTTAGCAATACTTTTTTTTTTTTTTTTTCCTGCAAAGGCTACGTCTTTGAAATCCCTGGTAAAGTTACAAGTTTGAAGAGAAAACAGAAATAAAAATCTATACACGACTGGCTTTGAGCAGCAATTGTTTCTATATTTATCAAGATGGATAAAAATGCTTTCTCTCATTCATCTGGATGACTGACTACCTAAAGATGTTCCTTGAATGTTGGAAGACTCACCTCTGAGCAAAAAGTGACTTGTCTTTAGAGATCTATTGTTTAATTTTGACCAAATATTAGAGAAGCTTCTCTGAAAGAACTAGAGTTATGAGGAAATGGTGGAAATATAAGTCACCTTGGGGAGAGACAGACTGCCTTATTCTAACAAAGTATCCTTAAGAATAGTCAGTTCAGAAAGAAATGCACAAAATTCCTTTGACCTGAATCAAGGAGAAAGAAGAGGCAGTTTGAATTTATCTGCAGTAAATTTGCCAGTGGATCACTCAAAATTAAGTTTCTTTTGTGTTTAAATGCATTTTTTATCAGTTTTTACACTCTTAAAACAGTTATACCCATAATGTATGCCTGCTAGATCAAAGACAAAGTTGGAGAGAGGATATCCTTTTTTTCTGAGTTTTTTTTTTTTTTGAGGAGGTGATAGATGAATGTACAAGTTGGGCCTTGAACTGGAAATCTATCAACTTTACATTACGCTCTAACTCCATAAATTGAAGTTAATTTATTTATTCATTCAACAACTATTTATTAAGTTTCTATTATGTACAAGGTTAGGTACTAGGGATATCAAGACTGATATGGTTGTTTCTCTTATGGAGCTGAATATTCTAGTGGGGAACACAGAGCAGTGAATAGATACTGCCAAAAAAGTAGCATAAGTGCTGTGCTAGAGAAGATTCAAACTGCCACAGGAGCATAGAGGTACATGCAGCCCAGCCTAAGAATTGGAATTAGAGTCTCTACTACAGCTGCAGATGAGTATATGAGACAAGCATTCATAAGAGATGAAACTGAACAAGTTAGATGGGTCTAAGTCATATAGAACCTTACAAGCCATGTTAGGAAATATGGATTTATCCTAAAAGCGTTTGGGAACCATTGAAAGTTCAGAAGCAGGAGAGGAAAGAATAAGATTTCTGGGTTTGATTCTCTCTGGAGATGATTAAAATTGCTATAATCCAGGCTGAATGATGGTGACCTGAAGCAGAGTAGTGTTAGTTGGGATGGAGAAAAGTAGATGAATTTAAGAGACTTTTTGGAAATAAATTATAATTATAAAAAATGATGATTGGTTGGGTACCACCAACAAAAGAAAGAGAGGAACCAAGGTTTAAGTTTCTGACCTGAGTAGTGTCACTGATCACAAGGAGAAAAGAAGGTTTGGGGACAAGACTGTAAATTCAAATTTGAACATACTGAATGTGTGAAACATTTAAGTAGAGTTGTTCAGCAGGTACTTGTTCAATATGAATTTGAAATTTGGAAAAGAACTCTTGGCTGGAGATATGGATTTGAGAATCCCTAGTCCATAATAGATCTTTCAGGTGATAAATATATGTGTTAGTGTTCTCAGCACAGCCAGAAGTCATTGTGGAAAATGGGGAGAGAAGTGGCCCAAGTCTTTGATGAATTCATATGGACAAATTACAACTTTCTGGATATATGTTTCTTTATCAGTAAAACAGAACCTCATAAAAGAAAAGGGCAGCTATTAAATATTTCTAATTGATCTTCTCATATGATCTGGTAGTTTCTAGACTCATATATACTCAGATGTAAGGAGCTTCAACAGTTGCTGGTGCTGTGCCACTAGTTTTGTTGAATTAGAGTTCCATTGGTTTACATTCTGCCATAATTTAAAGTGGCAGCAGTTGTCACAAAGTTGTTTTGCAACAACAAAAGACTATCTTGTTGAATATCTTCTCATTTCTACACTCATGAACACTTGAATGAGCATTTTTAAAAAGTAGAATTGTTGGGTCAGTGGGTTTGTGCATTTAAAATGTTACCTGATGTTGCCAAACTGCCCTTCAAAACAGCTTGAGTAGAGCTTATTCCCCACATCCTCACAAATACCGGATATTATAAATATGATATTAATGTTTGGTGATCTGGTATTTTTTCTATATATTAATATTTTCATTAAATTCACCAATTTCTATGGGAATGACAATAAAATATTGTTGAAGACTTTGGAAGACAGCAAGCAGTGATGCTCCTTTATTAAGAATGTGACTGGATAAATTTTCCATTCTGGAACCTGAGTAGACCATATATTTCAACTGGCTGTTGTGGGATATATTGAATATTTTAGTATCAGCAAACTCCTATCTTGAATAGCATTTAAGTACCTTGAAATAGTTTCCACATATAACCAATAAAAGTGGCAGCATCCTTGTCTTCTCTTTGACTTTCAAAGATTCTGAATAAATGTTAAAATTGCTATATTTTTTGAACCAAACCCAATTCACATAAAGGTGATGAGATTAATGATTATATTACTGGAAAACAATCTTAAGATGCCAGATTCAATGTAACTTCTTGAATCAGCAAGCATTTTTTCCCCATGAGAATCTGATACAAGTTACCCCACAGCTGAAGAGATCTGATCAAGGAAAAGGACCAAAGATTACTTCAGCATAAACATTTCTTGTTTCCTGTTTCACCGTACTTGTAATATCATTAGAGTAGAATGCAAAGAACTAGAGAATATACTTGGGATAAAGCTGGATTCAAGTTTGCAAGTCGGACTGATTTTTGGCAGATTAATCACATTGTAACTGAATTGCTTATTTCTTATCTTTTGGTTGCTCAGACAACTTGATCATATCAAGTGTTCTGGGATCTATATATTCTTCAATCAGGGAAGAAAATGAAAGTTTTATATAAACTAATCTAAGTACACTCTTTAATGAATTATGCTGATCTAATATTTTACTTGAAGATAAATGTTTAGCAATAGCTGATTTCAATGTCTTGTTTTGTTTTACTTCAAAATAATTTCTGTCACATGTATTCTTGCCCTAGGTTCTTGCAACAATTCTCTGAGGCAAGGATTATTATCTTCATTTTACCACAGAGCTGCAACTAGAGCTCAGTTCATTTATCTCATGTCGTTTACCATAGACAGAAGAAACCTTTAGTGAATAGAGGCATGGCAGTCACACTACAGTTGTAAAAACAGGCTTTGTATAATTTGACTATAAAATATGAAAGTATCTTAGGATATATACAAAATAGTAACTCAGACCATTTACCTTGAATTAATTGAGTTACCTCCAATTGACAGCAAAAGTATTTTCTTAGTTTGGAATAATACCATAAAAGTAACAGAGACAAAGATTCCAGACGTTTTGGTTTTACATCTCTTCTGTAATAATGAAATGAATACAGAAGTTTCCCAATGCCATACACATATGGATCCTGACTTGATGGCTACTATATTCAATTAAATCCAAAGAAAATATTGAATACATATCATATATATGACAGAAAATTGAAATCTAGTGGGAGGTACAGTAAGTAGATAAGGGGTTTCCCAGGCGGCTGAATTGGTAAAGAATCTGCCTGCCATGCAGGACATGCAGAAGACACAAGTTTGATTCTCTGGATCAGGAAAACCCCCAGATTAGGAAATGGCAAACCTGTCCAATATTTTTGCATGAAAAATTCTATGGACAAGGGAGCTTGGAGGGTGCTGTCCATGGGGTCACAAAAGAGTCAGACATGACTGAGCCACTGGGCACAAACACACAATAGATAAGTCAAATATACCTGAAACTAAAATATCAAACATAATATAAATACTTAAATGTAGTCAAAGTTCAGAGAATGGAAAGTCCTATCCAATAAAGTATGTAAAGTAGAATAGAGAGGGTGTCATGAAAGGTAAAGAAGTCATGAAATAGATGGACTTTGGGTAAAGCCTTGATGGTAGGGGTCACGGCTCCTTTCTCCTGGGTCCTGGTGTGCACAAGGTTTTGCTTGTGCTCTCAAAGACTCTGTTTCCCAAGTCCTATGGAGGTTCTGTAATCAAGTGAGTGTCCAGGAGTCTCCAGCAGAGACTTCGATTTACAGTGGGCTGCTGTGGGATCAGGGGCACTTGATACCACAGTCCTGGCATAAATCCTTTCCAAGGAGGTCGCCATTACAGCTATTACTCATATCATAGATTGGTGTCAGGCCAAACTGCAGGGGGGGAACACAACCATACATAAAGTTTTATTGGAACACAGCAATGTGCCTATTTTTAGGTACTGACTATGGCTGCTTTTGTGCTACAAAGGCAGAGCTGAGGAGTTGTGAAAGACCATATGACCTACAATGCCAAAAATATTTACTGTCTGGTGCTTAAGGACATGATTTGCTGACATGATATTGAAGGAATGCCCTTACATGACTCCTACAATTGGTAATCAATAAAGGTTTCACAATATTTGTATCAGGACTATCTTTGTGTATGTGCATGCTAAGTCACTTCAGTCATGTCTGACTCTTTGCAACCATATGAACTGTAGCCCATCAGAGTTTTTCTGTCCATTGGGATTCTCCAGGCAAGAATACTGGAGTGGGTTTCCTTGCCCTTCTACAGGGTATTGTCCCCACCCAGGGATCAAACCGAGTCTCATGTCTCCTGTATTGGCAGGTGATTTCTTTACGACTAGTGACACCTGAGAAGCCCAGGAATATCTGTACTCCTTATATTATCCTTCCCCAAAGTTCACACTGCATTGTGGACTGGAGAGTGACCTGTGGATAATTGATAATTAACTTGTTATTCTCCCTTCATCAGTCTCATTGTTGCCTTTACTTATGACCAGACTAATAGATAGAATTTTTATTCATATACTTTCAACTATCACAGTAAAAAGCATCAATTTTAAGCAATTCTATTCTGTAAAATGGAGATCATGACATCTGGTCCCACCACTTCATGGGAAATAGATGGGGAAACAGTGTCAGACTTTATTTTTCTGGGCTCCAAAATCACTACAGATGGTGACTGCAGCCATGAAATTAAAAGACACTTACTCCTTGGAAGGAAAGTTTTGACCAACCTAGATAGCATATTCAAAAGCAGAGACATTACTTTGCCAACAAATGTTCATCTAGTCAAGGCTATGGTTTTTCCTGTGGTCATGTATGGATGTGAGAGTTGGACTGTGAAGAAGGCTGAGTGCCAAAGAATTGATGCTTTTGAACTGTGGTGTTGGAGAAGACTCTTGAGAGTCCCTTGGACTGCAAGGAGATCCAACCAGTTCATTCTGAAGGAGATCAGCCCTGGGATTTCTTTGGAAGGAATGATGCTAAAGCTGAAACTCCAGTACTTTGGCCACCTCATGCGAGGAGTTGACTCATTGGAAAAGACTCTGATGCTGGGAGGGATTAGGGGCAGGAGGAGAAGGGGACGACAGGATGAGATGGCTGGATGGCATCACTGACTGGATGGACGTTGACTCTCAGTGAACTCCGGGAGTTGGTGGGGGGCATGGAGGCCTGGCGTGCTGCGATTCATGGCGTCACAAAGAGTCGGACATGACTGAGCAACTGATCTGATCTGATCTGATCTGATTCTGTAATCAGCAAAGACTTGAACATCGGTTAATGGTACCCTGAACTGACAAAGATGTTAGTATAGGTATGATTTTGAGAAAGAGAAAAACATTCTCTGACATCCTGGAGCTGGCCTGAAACTATCAGCTAGGCTTTAATGTTGCTAGTAGATGGTCTGATACCCCAGTTAGGCCATATCTAGTTGAATATAAAAAATCTCAGAGAGCCCCTACACAGATAAGGCCACTCTGTGACCATAATGGATCAAGTAAAAAGCAAGATCTCTCCGTAAAGGTGTCTGCATGTAGACAAAATGTGAACATTGTTTAAGTCACAAAATACCAAACATTCCCTTCTCCCAGTTAATGTGAGTGATTGCTGCTTCTTTACTCATTTTAGCTTTAGCCTATCCTTGTCTTTTCTCATTCTAGATAATATTGTCAGTCACAGAAATGATGAATGTCCCCTTTTCCTGACAGCATGCAATCCAAAATAAGCACTGTTGCCTTAAAAACTCACTAAAATCTTCCAACATAATCCCAAATCCTTAAAGTCCTTTCTAACAGTCTCCTACTGAGATGCCATGCCATTCTCAATGATGTGTGTTCTCCTTTGCTGTATCTAGTAATAAATCCAAATTTTCAGCTACAGGTGTATCACTAGTGGTCTTTGTCTGGAGGACATTGATAGAAACAGAAGATCTACTAATCTACTAAGTTTGAGTTAAAGCCCCCACTGACTTAGACTGCTGCTGCTGCTGCTAAGTTGCTTCAGTCGTGTCCGACTCTGTGTGACCCCATAGATGGCAGCCCACCAGGCTCCCCTGTCCTTGGGATTCTCCAGGCAAGAACACTGGAGTGGGTTGCCATTTCCTTCTCCAATGCATGAAAGTGAAAAGTGAAAGTGAAGTCGCTCAGTCGTGTCCGACCTTCACCAATCCCATGGACTGCAGCCCTCTAGGCTCCTGCATCCGTGGGATTTTCCAGGCAAGAGTACTGGAGTAGGGTGCCATTGCCTTCTCCATGACTTAGACTAAGACCCTCAAATTAGTAATAGTGCACACATCTGAAAACCATTGTGTCTCTACCTATTCAAGATGCTACTAGCTCTTAGATGAGAAGTAAGTTCCTGCTGAACTGAGCTCTGATATTTCTTTGAGTACTTTCAGCATTTGGTTTATATTATTTTCTTAAGAATAAGGTCCTTTGATATGCCATTACTTATCTGGTCATATTTGTATTATTTTTTGGTAATTTAATTTCTAGCTTTCTCACATCTGCTTGTATGATCTGTGTAATTGTCTCATGCCTTGAGTATTGTCTCTAAGTGAAAAAAAATCTATATAGAATGTAGAAACATAGGCCTTGTAAGTTTATCCATGAGTTGGCCATGGGAACTAAAGAGTTATCTTCTCATAGTGCTAATCTTTGGACTAATTTTGAATTGTCTCTGTGTTAATTTTTTATGCTATATAACAAATGATGACAACTTTAACAGTTTATAACCGTACTCATTTCTTATCTCTTGGTATCTGTAGGCCAGAGTGTGGAAACACCTTAGTTGAGTTCTATGCTTTAGAGTTTCATCAGGTTGCAATTCAGGTGTGATCCATAATTCTCATCGCTCACCTGCAGAGACCACCTTGTTATGTGGGCTTATGCAACATGATTTCTTACTTCATCTAGTCTGAAAGGGGAGGTCCTTCCTTGAGTGAGGACCCAGATGGTTTATTAAAGGCTTTCACGTGATTAAGTCAAGCCTAGCCAGTGTAATCTTTTTGATTAATGCAAAACCAACTGATTTGGCACTTTAAGTACATCTTCAAAATCTCCTTAGTTTTACCACCTTCTGATGACTATTAGCAAGTAACAAGTTCCTCTAACACTCAAGAGGAGCTCATTAGGTGCCATCTTAGATTCTGTGTACTAGAGTCACCATTGAAAAAAAAAAAAAAAAAGTATATGGACTTCTACAGTCTTGTCTTTGTGTCCCTGAGAACAGCTACGCTGAGTTTCATCAATTCAGAGTCAGGAATATTTGTCTGATTCTTGACTGATAATGACTGGTCTTTAGCCAAGTTTTGGAGACATGAAATTATCCAAGCATTATCTTTACAGACCATCTAGTTTTCATGTGTCCTCTTAATCTATAACTTTGCTTTTTGCAGGCTAAACACCTGAATCCATTATATTTTCTAATGATAATGGTAATGTGCTAATGCATAAGCTTACTTTTCCACCTTACCCAATTTCACCAGGGACGGGATAATTTGAAATTTTATTAGCCATTTTGGAGAACTTTTGACACGAACAGGATTGCTCGTGTGAGAGGTATCTTAGGACAACAGGTGTTGAAACTTTTATGAGGTTGTTTGTCTTCTTTGTCTAAAAGATGACTTTTTGTTTAACATAGGAAACATCACTTCCTTCATTTCTCTAACAAATCCAACCCACCACCTGTTTATTGCATGGCTTTCAAGTTAAGCTTGGTTTTTACATTTTCACATTTACAAAGAGTTGAAAATAAGTCAAAAGAATAGATTTTATTATATATTACATTTACATGAAATCCAAATTTTTGTGTTCATATTGTTTTTAGTTGCTAATTCATGTTCAACTCTTTGTGACCCCATGGACACACCAGGCCTCCTTGTCCTCATCATCTCCTAGAATTTGCCCAAGTTCATGTCCATTGTATCAGTGATGCCATCCAACCATATCATCCTCTGATGTCCTCTTCTCCTTCAGTGTTCATAAGTAAAATTTAATTAGGAAGCACCACATTCATTTACTTAAATATTGCCTATGGCTGTTATCATGATACAACAGCAGATTGGAGAAGTTATGACAGTAGTGATAGGAAGGGACATGCAGTGCTTAACATATTTACTATTTTTGCCCTTTACAGAAAAAGTTTATCATCCCAATATAACAAATAGATGAAAAGATGTTCAACAGCACTTATTATTAGAGAAATGAAAATCAAAACTACTATGAGATATCACCTCATACCAATTAGAATGACCATTATAAAAAAAACACAAAAAATAAATGCTGGAGAGGGTGTTGAGAAAAGGGAACCCTCTTGCACTATTGATGAGAATGTAAACTGATATACACACTATGGAGAAGAGTAAGGAGGTGCCTTATAAAACTAAAAATAGAGCTACCATATGACCCAGCAATCCCAATACTAGGCATATACCCTGAGAAAACTATAATACAAAATATAGATATATCCCAATATTCACTGAAGTAGTGTTTACAATAGCTAGAACAGGAAGTAAGTCAGAAAGAGAAAAACAATATTGTATATTAACGCATATATATGGAATATAGAAAAATGGTACTGAAGAACCTATTTGCAGGGCAGGAATAGAGATACAGACATTGAAAATGGACTTATGGACATCGGAGGATGGGGAAGGAGAGGGTGGGATGAATTGAGAGAGTGGAATTGATATATATACACTGCTGCTGCTGCTAAGTTGCTTCAGTCGTGTCTGACTCTGTGTGACCCTATGGACAGCAGCCCACCAGGTTCCTCTGTCCACAGGATTCTCTAGGCAAGAATACTGGAGTGGGTTGCCATTTCCTTCTCCAATATATACACTACCATGTGTAAAATAGATAGCAGTGGGGAGGTTCTGTACAGCACAAAGAACTCAGCTCAGTGCTCTGTGATGACCTAGGGGAGTGGAATGGGTGAGGGAGTTGGCAGGGAGGCTCAAAATGGAAGGGATATATGCATACATATAGCCGATTCACTTTGTTGTACAGCAGAAACTCACACAACATTGTAAAGCAATTATACTCCAAATGATGCCACTCTAATGGCAGAAAGCAAAGAGGAACCAAAGAGCCTCTTGATGAGGGTGGAAGAGGACAGTGAAAAAGGTAGGCTAAAACTCAACATTCAAAAAACTAAGATCATGGCATGTGGTCCAATCACTTCATGGCTAATAGATGGGGAAAAAGTAGAAATAGTGACAAATTTTATTTTCATGGGCTCCAAAATCACTGCAGATAGTGACTGCAGCTGACAAAGGTCCATATAGTCAAAGCTATGTTTTTTCCAGTAGTCATATATGGATGTGAGAGTTGAATCATAAAGAAGGCTGAGCGCCAAAGAATTGATGCTTTCAAATAATTGTGCTGGAGAAGAGTCTTGAGTATTCCTTGGAGAGCAAGAAGATCGTCAGTCAATCCTAAAGGAAATCAATCCTGAATATTCAGTGGAAGAACTGGTGCTGAAGCTGAAGCCCCAACACTTTGGGCACCTGATGCAAACAGCCAACCCGTTGGGAAAGACCCTGATACTAGGAAAGATTGAGAGTAAGAGGAAAAGGGGTTGACAGAAGATGAGATGGTTAGATAACATCACTGCCTCAGTGGACATGAGTTTGAGCAAACTCAGGGAGATAGTGAAGGACAGGGAAACCTGCAGTGCTGCAGTTCATGGGGTTGCAAAGAGTGGGGCACTACCTAGTGACTGAACAACAACAAAAATAAAAATACTAGTTTTCAAAATATTTAAAATCATTAAATTTTTAACCAAATGAAATTCTTATGTATACTCCAATCATAAAAAGAAACTAGAACTACTTCTGGTTCTTTGTCAGTAGCTACAGAAATACTACAGTCTAATATGAGGGCTTTGTAGAACAATTTGCAATTCATTGATGTAAAGCAAGCACCAAAGAAATGGACACAAAGATATTCCCTTCAACCTGCTTTGTCAACATGTAGGGACACAAACACACAGAGAACCACCATATTTCGATTTTTTTTTTAAGTATATTCATTTACGGGTATAAATTGCAAAGTGTTCCTTTAGCTGAATCTCACAAATTTTGATATTTTATCTTCACTTAAATTTAGTTCAAAATAAAAATTAAAAAAAATCCCTTGAGATTACAAGCATACCATGTTTTGTCATGATTGAATTAATTGTACTTTACAAAAGTTGCATTTGTTTTGAATTAAAGGTTTGTGGAAACCTGGCCATAGCAAACCTATCAGTACCATTTTCCAACAGTATTTGCTCACTTTGTGTCTCTGCGTAACATTTTAATAATTTTTATAGTATTTCAAGCTTTTTTTCATTCTTATCATATTTCTTATAGTGATCTCTGATTAGTGATCCTTGACATTAGTATTGTAGCTGTTTTGTGGCACCATGAACTACACCCATAGACAGTGAACTTAATCAGTAAATGTGTATTTTTTGAATGCTCCATCAACTGAATGTTTCACCATCTCTGTCTTTCTCCTCAGGTCTCTCTATTCCTTGAGACACAGTAATATTACAATTAGGCTACTTAATAACCCTACAATGACTTGTAAATGGTCAAGTGAAAGGAAGATCATAGGTCTGTTACTTTAAATCAAAAGTTAGAAGTAACTAAACTTAATATGGGAGACACGTCAAAAGCCAAAATAGGCTGAAATCTAAGTCTTTTGCTCAAAACCATTAGCCAAGTTATGAATGAAACGAGAAAGTTCTTGAAGAAAATTGAAAGTGCTACATTAGTGAATACACAAATAACAAGAAAGCTAAACAGGCTTATTGCTGATAAGGAGAAAGTTTTAGTGGTCTCTATAGAAGATCAAACCAACCACAACATTCACTTAAGCCAAAGGCTAATACAGAACAGGCTTCTGTCTTCAATTCTATAAAGAGTGAGAGAGGTAAGGAAGCTACAGGAGAAAAGTTTGAGGCAAGCAGAAGTTGATTCACGAGATTTAAGGAAAGAAGCTATCTCTGTAACATAAAAGTGCAAGGTTAAGCAGGAAGTGCTGATACAAAAGGTACAGCAAGAATCCAGCAAGTCTAGCTAAGATAATTAATAAAGGTGGGTATGTTAAACAATAGCATTTCAAAATAGTCTTATATTGGAAGAGGATGTCATCTAGGACTTTGATAGTCAGAGAGGAGAAAGTCAATGCCTAATTTTAAAGCTTCAAAGAACAGGCTGATTCTTGTTGGGGGCTAATGAGTCTGGTGACTTGGCTAATGAGTCTGGTGACTTTAAGTTGAAGCCAGTGCTTATTTACCATTCTGAAAATCCTATGATCTTTAAGAATTATGCTAAATCTACTTTGTCTATACTTTATAAATGAAACGCCAAAGCCTGGATGACAGTACATCTGTTTACAATATGGTTTACTGAATATTTAAAACCAATTGTTGAAACCTACTACTCAGAAAAAAAGATTACTTTCAAAATATTAGTTTGTTTACCTGTTCATTCAGGAGCTCTGATGGATATTTATGAGATTAATGTTTCCATTATTTCTGTCATAATAACCATTCTGCAGCCCATGGATCAAGAAGTGATTTTGACTTCAAGTCTCATTATTTAAAATTTTTTGTAAGGCTCGAGCTGCCATAGACAGTTATTCCTCTATTGCATCTGGGAAAAGCACATTGAAAATCTTCTGGAAATGATTCATTATTCTAGTTGAAATTAGGAACATTCATGATTCATTTGAAAAGGTCAAATATCAACACTAACAGGAGTTTGGAAGTAGATTCCAATCATCATAGATGACTTTGAGAGGCTCAAGATTTCAGTAGAGGAAGTAACTGCAGATGTGGGAAAACAGACAACTAGAATTGAGAGTAGAGCCTGATGATGTGTCTGAATTGATGCAATTTCATGATAAAGCTAACAGTTTAGGAGTTGCTTTCTGTGGATGAGCTGAGAAGGTGGTTTCTTGAGATGGACTTAACTCTTGATGAAGGTGTTGTGAGGATCACTACAACAACAACAAATAATTTAGAATATCATATACATTCAGTTAACAATTCAGTAGCAGAGTTTTTTTTTTTTAACAATTTATTCTCTTTATTTTATTTTTTAACTTTACAGTATTCTATTTGTTTTGCCATATATCAAAATGAATCTGCCACAGGTATACATGTGTTCCCCATCCTGAACCCTCCTCCCTCCTCCGTCCCCATACCACCCCTCTGGGTCGTCCCAGTGCACCAGCCCCAAGCATCCAGTATTGTGCATCAAACCTGGACTGGCAACTCATTTCAAATATGATATTATACATGTTTCAATGCCATTCTCCCAAGTCATCCCACCCTCTCCTTGTCCCACAGAGTCCAAAAGACTGTTCTATATATCTGTCTCTTCTGCTGTCTCACATACAGGGTTATTGTTACCATCTTTCTAAATTCCATATATTTGAGAAGATTAATTCCAATTTTGAGAGAAGTTTGACTGTGAGTGAAATGCAATCAGACAGCATTGCATACTACAGAGAAGTCTATTGTGAAATAGTCGACTGATGCAGCAAACATTATTGGTCTTATTTTAAGAAATTAGCCACCCTAAATTTCACAACCATCTTGACTGTCAGCAGCCATCAACATTGAGGCCT
Source organism: Bos mutus (assembly GCF_027580195.1). Classification (NCBI taxonomy): domain Eukaryota; kingdom Metazoa; phylum Chordata; class Mammalia; order Artiodactyla; family Bovidae; genus Bos; species Bos mutus. The sequence goes on along the minus strand of NC_091646.1, from coordinate 64,544,250 downwards.
GACTTTTCTGTCAAAAAATTATGGTTTACTAAACTCTCAGATCTTGGGTTGCCCCAGGGCATGGCTTAGTTTCATTGCATTAGACAAAGCTGTGGTGCTAGTGTGATTAGACTGACTAGTTTCCTGTGAGTATGGATTCAGTGTGTCTGCCCTCTGATGCCCTCTTGCAACACCTACCGTCTAACTTGGGTTTCTCTTACCTTGGGCGTGGGGTATCACTTCAAGGCTGCTCCAGAAAAGTGCAGCCAATGCTCCTTACCTTGGACGAGGGGTATCTCCTCACTGCCGCACTTCCTGACCTTCAACGTGGGATAGCTCCAATATGGGCAGGTCATGGTGGAGAGATCTGACAGAATGTGGTCCACTGGAGAAGGGAATGACAAACCACTTCAGTATTCTTGCCTTGAGAACCCCATGAACAGTATGAAAAGGTAAAATGATAGGATACTGAAAGAGGAACTCCCCAGGTCAGTAGGTGCCCAATATGCTACTGGAGATCAGTGGAGAAATAACTCCATAAAGAATGAAGGGATGGAACCAAAGCAAAAAGAATATCCAGCTGTGGATGTGACTGGTGATAGAAGCAAGGTCTGATGCTGTAAAGAGCAATATTGCATAGGAACCTGGAATGTCAGGTCCATGAATCAAGGCAAATTGGAAGTGGTCAAACAGGAGATGGCAAGAGTGAACGTCAACATTCTAGGAATCAGCGAACTAAAATGGACTGGAATGGGTGAATTTAACGCAGACAACCATTATGTCTACTACTGTGGGCAGGAATCCCTCAGAAGAAATGGAGTAGCCATCATGGTCAACAAGAGTCTGAAATGCAGTACTTGGATGCAATCTCAGAAATGACAGAATAATCTCTGTTCGTTTCCAAGGCAAACCATTCAATATCACAGTAATCCAAGCCTATGCCCCAACCAGTAATGCTGAAGAAGCTGAAGTTGAATGGTTCTATGAAGACCTACAAGAACTTTTAGAACTAACACCCAAAAAAGATGTCCTTTTCATTATAGGGGAATGGAATGCAAAAGTAGGAAGTCAAGAAACACCTGAAGTAACAGGCAAATTTGACCTTGGAATATGGAATGAAGCAGGGCAAAGACTAATAGAGTTTTGCCAAGAAAATGCACTGGTCATAACAAACACCCTCTTCCAACAACACAAGAGAAGACTCTACACATGGACATCACCATATGGTCAACACAGAAATCAGATTGACTATATTCTTTGCAGCCAAAGATGGAGAAGCTCTATACAGTCAGCAAAAACAAGACCAGGAGCTGACTGTGGCTCAGACCATGAACTCCTTATTGCCAAATTTAGACTTAAATTGAAGAAAGTAGGGAAAACCACTAGACCATTCAGGTATGACCTAAATCAAATCCCTTATGATTATACAGTGGAAGTGAGAAATAGATTTAAGGGCCTAGATCTGATAGAGTGCCTGATGAGCTATGGAATGAGGTTCACGACATTGTACAGAAGACAAGGATCAAGACCATCCCCATGGAAAAGAGATGCAAAAAAGCAAAATGGCTGTCTGGGGAGGCCTTACAAATATATGTGAAAAGAAGAGAAGTGAAAAGCAAAGGAGAAAAGGAAAGATATAAGCATCTGAATGCAGAGTTCCAAAGAATAGCAAGAAGAGATAAGAAAGCCTTCTTCAGTGATCAATGCAAAGAAATAGAGGAAAACAACAGAATGGGAAAGACTAGAGATCTCTTCAAGAAAATCAGAGATACCAAAGGAATATTTCATGCAAATATGGGCTCGATAAAGGACAGAAATTGTATGGACCTAAAAGAAGCAGAAGATATTAAGAAGAGATGGCAAGAATACACAGAAGAACTGTACAAAAAAGATCTTCATGACCCAGATAATCACGATGGTGTGATCACTGACCTAGAGCCAGACACCCTGGAATGTGAAGTCAAGTGGGCCTTAGAAAGCATCACTACGAACAAAGCTAGTGGAGGTGATGGAATTCCAGTTGAGCTATTCCAAATCCTGAAAGATGATGCTGTGAAAGTGCTGCACTCAATATGCCAGCAAATTTGGAAAACTCAGCAGTGGCCACAGGACTGGAAAAGGTCAGTTTTCATTCCAATCCCAAAGAAAGGCAATGCCAAAGAATGCTCAAACTACCGCACAATTGCACTCATCTCACACGCTAGTAAAGTAATGCTCAAAATTCTCCAAGCCAGGCTTCAGCAATATGTGAACCATGAAATTCCTGATGTTCAAGCTGGTTTTAGAAAAGGCAGAGGAACCAGAGATCAAATTGCCAACATCCACTGGATCATGGAAAAAGCAAGAAAGTTCCAGAAAAACATCTATTTCTGCTTTATTGACTATGCCAAAGCCTTTGACTGTGTGGATCACAATGAACTGTGGAAAATTCTGAAAGAGATGGGAATAGCAGACCACCTGATCTGCCTCTTGAGAAATTTGTATGCAGGTCAGGAAGCAACAGTTAGAACTGGACATGCAACAACACACTGGTTCCAAATAGGAAAAGGAGTATGTCAAGGCTGTATATTGTAACCCTGTTTATTTAACTTCTACGCAGATTACATCATGAGAAACGCTGGACTGGAAGAGACACAAGCTGGAATCAAGAATACCAGCAGAAATATCAATAACCTCAGATATGCAGATGACATCACCCTTATGGCAGAAAGTGAAGAGGAACTAAAAAGCCTCTTGATGAAGGTGAATGTGGATAGTGAGAAAGTTGGCTTAAAGCTCAAGATTCAGAAAATGAAGATCATGGCATCCAGTCCCATCACTCCATGGGAAATAGATGGGGAAACAGTGGCTGACTTTATTTTTCTGGGCTCCAAAATCACTGCAGATCGTGATTGCAGCCATGAAATTGAAAGACGCTTACTCCTTGGAAGGAAAGTTTTGACCAACCTAGATAGCATATTCAAAAGCAGAGACATTACTTTCCCAACAGAGGTTCGTCTAGTGAAGGCTATCGTTTTTCCTGTGGTCATGTATGGGTGTGAGAGTTGGACTGTGAAGAAGGCTGAGTGCCAAAGAATTGATGCTTTTGAACTGTGGTGTTGGAGAAGACTCTTGCGAGTCCCTTGGACTGCAAGGAGATCCAACCAGTCCATTCTGAAGGAGATCAGCCCTGAGATTTCTTTGAAAGGAATGATGCTAAGGCTGAAACTCCACCTCTTTGGCCACCTCATGTGAAGAGTTGACTCACTGGAAAATACCCTGATGCTGGGAGGGATTGGGGGCAGGAGGAGAAGGGGACGACAGAGGATGAGATGGCTGGATGGTATCACTGACTCGATGGACGTGAGTCTGAGTGAACTCCAGGAGTTGGTGATGGACAGGGAGGCCTGGCGTGCTGTGATGCATGGGGTCGCAGAGAGTCGGACATGACAGAGCGACTGATCTGATCTGATCTGAACTCTCAGATGACGATTCAGCTTCTCAGGTGGCACAGTTATAAAGAATTTGCTTGCCAATGCAGAAGATGCAAGAGACACAGATTCAGTTCTTGTATTGGGAAGATCCCTGGAGTAGGAAATGGTAATCTGCTCCAGTATTCCTGCCTGGAAAATTCCATTGTAGAGGAACCTGATGAGCTACAGTCCATGGGGTCTCAAAGAGTAATACGTGACTGAATGATTGGGTGCGTGCACACACACACACGATGATTAACAATTTTTAGCAATAAAATACTTTTATTTTTCTACTTTTTATTATATATGCACTGTTTTTTAAACAAGCCTCAGTTCAATTCAGTCGTTCAGTCGTGTCCGACTCTGCGACCCCATGAATTGCAGCAAGCCAGGCCTCCCTGTCCATCACCAACTCCCGGAGTTCACCCAAACCCATGTCTATCGAGTTGGTGATGCCATCTAGCCATCTCATCCTCTGTCATCCCCTTCTCCTCCTGCCCCCAATCCATCCCAGCATCAGAGTCTTTTCCAATGAGTCAACTTTTCACATGAGTCAACTTTTCACATGAGGTGGCAAAAGTACTGAAGTTTCAGCTTCAGCATCAGTCCTTCCAGTGAACACCCAGGACTGATTTCCATTAGAATGGACTGGTTGGATCTCCTCGCAGTCCAAGGGACTCTCAAGAGTCTTCTCCAGCACCACAGTTCAAAAGTATCAATTTTTCAGTGCTCAGCTTTCTTCACAGTCCAACTCTCACATCCATACATGACTACTGGAAAAACCATAGCCTTGACTAGATGGACCTTTGTTGGCAAAGTAATGTCTCTGCTTTTGAATATGCTATCTAGGTTTGTCATAACTTTCCTTCCAAGGAGTAAGCGTCCTTTAATTTCATGGCTGCAGTCACCATGGCTGCAGTCACCATCTGCAGTGATTTTGGAGCCCAGAAAAATAAAATCTGACACTTGCCACTGTTTCCACATCTATTTCCCATGAAGTGATGTGACCAGATGCCATGATCTTAATTTTCTGAATGTTTATCTTTAAGCCAACTTTTTCACTAGCCTCTTTCACTTTCATCAAGAGGCTTTTAATTCCTCTTCACTTTCTGCCATAAGGGTGGTATCATCTGCATATCTGAGGTTATTGATATTCCTCCTGGCAATCTTGATTCCAGCTTGTGCTTCTTCCAGCCCAGCATATCTCATGATGTACTCTGCATAGAAGTCAAATAAGCAGGGTGACAATATACAGCCTTGACGTACTCCTAAGCCTAATGGACACCTAATAGAATAGTAAAAGTGAAAATGAAGTCGCTCAGCCATGTCTGACTCTTTGCGAACCCATGGACTGTAGCCTACCAGGCTTCTCCATCCATGGGATTCTCCAGTTAAGAATACTGGAGTGGGTTACCATTTCCTTCTCCAGGGGATCTTCCAGACCCAGGGATCGAACCCGAGTCTCCCACATTGGAGGCAGACGCTTTAACCTCTAATCCCTTAAATCTTTATATCACTTCCACTGTATAACCATAAGGCATTTGATATAGGTCATAGCTGGATGGTCTAGTGGTTTTCCCTACTTTCTTCAATTTAAGTCTGAATTTGGCAATAAGGAATTCATGATCTGAGCCATGGTCAGCTCCCAGTCTTGTTTTTGCCGAGTGTATAGAGCTTCTCCATCTTTGACTTCAAAGAATATAATCAATCTGATTTTTGTGTTGGCCATCTGGTGATGTCCATGGGTAGTCTTCTCTTGTGTTGTTGGAAGAGGGTGTTTGCTGTGACCAGTGCATTCTCTTGGCATAACTGCATTAGCCTTTTCCCTGCTCCATTCTGTACTCCAAGGCCAAATTTGCCTGTTACTCCAGGTGTTTCTTGACTTTCTATTTTGCATTCCAGTCCCCTATAATGAAAAGGACATCTTTTTTGGGTGTTAGTTCTAGAAGTTCTTGTAGGTCTTCATAGAACCATTCAACTTCAGCTTCTTCAGCATTACTGGTCGGTGCACAGACTTGGATTACCATGATATTGAATGATTTGCCTTGGGAATGAATAGAGATTATTCTGTCATTTTTGAGATTGCATCCAGGTACTGCATTTCGGACTCTTTTGTTGACTATGGTGGCTACTCCATTTCTTCTAAGGGATTCTTGCCCACAGTACTAGATATAATGTCATCTGAGTTAAATTCACCTATTCCAGTCCATTTTAGTTCACTGATTCCTAAAATGTTGACATTCACTCTTGACATCTCCTGTTTGACCACTTCCAATCTGCCTTGATTTATGGACCTAACATTCCAGGTTACTATGCAATATTGCTCTTTACAGCATCAGACCTTGCTTCTATCACCAGTCACATCCACACCTGGGTGTGGTTTTTGGTTTGGCTCCATCTCTTCATTCCTTCTGGAGTTATTTCTCCACTGATCTCCAGTAGTATATTGGGCATCTACTGACCTGGGGAGTTCATCTTTTAGTGTCCTATCTTTTTGCCTTTTCATACTGTTCATGGGGTTCTCAATGCATGAATACTGAAGTGGTTTGCCATTCCCTTCTGCAGTGGACCACATTTTGTCAGAACTCTCCACCCTGACCCATCCCATCCATTATTCTTGCTTGGAAAATCTCATGGACAGAAGAACCTGGTGGGCTACAGTCTATGGGGTTGCAAAAGCTTCAGACATAATTTAATGACTGAACTACAACAACAACCTTCTTATTATAGGCACCTGTGAACTATGGTTTCTGACTCTTAAAGGTACTGAGTAAACCCTTGGGACTAGACTCCCAATGGGTCCTGTGCACCCAGGCTTACAGTTTAGCTTAGTTCTGGCTGGGCCATGAGGTTCCAGGATGCTCTCATGGCACTAGGCTTATAGCAGCCTTCCTAGAGAGAGCACATTTAGGTCCAGACCCCACAGATGTAGACTTCAGTAGTTCCCTTGAACTTAAGTTTTCAGCTCACCTTGGCACTAGGCCATCCCCTGTGATCCTAACCTCAAAGCCAGTTCTTAGACTCCAAGGCTGCCAGTCTACCCCAGTGCCAAACTGGCCCCAAGAGACCCAATATCCAGGTTTAGCTCTGAGGCCTCAGGTTGCCAACCAACTGCTGTGGCCTCAGGCCAATAATCAAAAGCATGAGACCAACCTCTGTGTCATTAATGCACAGGCCAGATCCCACAAAATTAAGCTCCCATTGTAGTACCAGGCTAGCCCCTCTAGACCCAGACTCTAATCACTTCCAAGTGGTCCCTAATACGTGATCAACCCCTGTGAATCCAAGATCCAGGTCCACCCACAAGATCTAGGTCCAAGAACGTCATCAGAGATTCAGTTGACAAACCCATCCCAGTGCACCAGGACTGTTCCTGAAGGAACAACCACCAGGCTCTTCCCCACGTATCCAAGCACTTGGCCTGCCTACTTGTTGAGCCAAAGAGTACACTTGTAAGCCTGACTAATTGAAGAGCAAGCTTGCCTACATACACCACCATGTAGGTTAACTGGTGAAGGATTTTGCCTGTTGAAGACAGCCATAAAGACTGGAAGAGATTCTTATTTCCTCAAATGCACAGATACCGACATAAGGCCATAAGGATCATGATTAATGAAGGAAATACGTTACCATTAAAGAAAACTAAAAAAAGATTAAAAATTCCAATGACTGATGCTAAAGAAATGGAAATCTCTGAACTATCTGACAAAGAATGAACTATAGTCCTCTTAACCTTGTAAGCCTCAGTTAATCTCAAACAAACACAAATAGACCACTAAATGCAATTAGAGAAACAAAGTGTGAACAAAATGAATTCAGTAAAGGAATAGAACCCATTAAAACATCCCAAAATCCTATAGGTTCAGAATACAATGCCTAAACTGAAAATTTTAATGCAGCTCAAAGAGAAGACATGGACAAGCAAAAAAAAAAAAAAAAAAAAAAAAAGGGGGGGGAGAAAGGTCATTCAATCAAAGGTGCAAAATGAAAAAAAAAAAAAAAAAGAGTAAAGAAAGCCTGTATGAATCATGGGATACCATCATGAGAAATAACCTATGCATTATTGGAGTTCCAGAAAGAGGAGAGAGAAAGGAGCAGAAAGTTATTTAAAGTAATAATGTCTGAAAACTGTTCAAATCTCCGGAGACACTTGGACTTCTAAGTTCAGGAAGGTAATACATTACCCCAAAATTTCAACCCAAAATGATCTTCTTTAAGATATAATATAACAAAGTCATCTAATATCAATTGTGGTTGAGGTGTACAAACTACTATATATAAAATGACTTCTCAGGTGGCATAAGTGATAAAGAATCCGCCTGCCAATGCAGGAGACATAAAAGATGCAGGTTCAATCCCTTGGTGTGGAAGATCCCCTGGAGGAGGAAATGGAAGCCCACTCCAGTATTCTTGCCTGGGGAAGCTCATGTATACAGGAACCTGGGGAGTTACCATCCATAAGGTTGCAAAGAGTCAGACACTGCTAATGCTATGCTAAGTCACTTCAGTCGTGTCCGACTCTGTGCGACCCCATAGACAGCAGCCCACCAGGCTCCCCCGTCCTTGGGATTCTCCAGGCAAGAACACTGGAGTGGGTTGCCATTTCCTTCTCCAATGCATGAAAGTGAAAAGTGAAAGTGAAGTCGCTCAGTCGTGTCCAACTCTTAGCGACCCCATGGACTGCAGCCCACCAGGCTCCTCATCAATGGGATTTTCCAGGCAAGAGTACTGGAGTGGGGTGCCATTGCCTTTTCCGAGTCAGACACTAGCAGACCAGATATATAAAATAGATAACTAATAAAGACCTTTGTATAGCATAGGGAACTCTATTTGATACTCTGTAATAACCTATATGGGAAAGGGATCTAAAAATGTGTGCGTGTCACACACACACACATACATACATAGATACATACATACATAATGCTATCAGTGTACTTCTCAGGGGAAATCTTGTAGGCCAGAGGAAGGTGGGATGAAACTGGAACTAAAACAAGCTGAAAAGCATGCACATAGCAAAAGAAGCAATAACCAAAATGAAAAGGCATGGTATGTCATTTGAGAAAATATTTATAAATCATATTTGATAAGGATATGCAAAGAACTCATACTACTCAATAACAAAAACAAAAAATTCATTTAAAAGTGGACAGAAAACATTAATAAACTTTTTTTTTCAAAGAAGACATACAAATAAATGGCCAATGATTAGATGAAAAGGTGCTCAGCATCACTCATCATCAGGTAAATGATGATCAAAATCACAAGGATGTATCATCTCACATTTGTTCGAATGACTATCACCAAAAAACAGAGCAGCTATATTCAAGATAAAATGCTTTCCCATTAGAAACAAAAAAAAAGATATTCAAAAACATACAGATAAAAAATAAGTGATAGCAAGTATTAGAAATTATATAGAGGAAAAGGAGCCCTATACACTTTTGGTGAAAATGTCAATTGATACTATCAATATGGAAAACAGTATCAAGTTTCCTCAAAACTTTAAAAGTAGAGCTACCATATGATCCAACAATCCCACTTCAGGATCTATGATCTAAGGGAATAAAAACAGGATTCAAAGATATATTTTGAAGATATATTTGCATTCTCATGTTCTCATGATCCTTGCAGCATTGTTCACAATAGTAAAAATTTAGAGAGGACCTAAATGTCCATCAACAGATGACAATGTGATCTATAGCTCTATCTATCTACACTTATGCATTATATGTTCAGACATGAGAAGGAATGAAATTCTGTTACTTGCAACAACATGGATGAACATTTTATGCATTATGCTAAGTGAAATATACCATCCAGAGAAAGATAAATACTATAATCACTTATATGTGAGATATAATAGAGTCAAATCTTAGAAAGAAAGAATTGAGTGGTGGTAATTAGGGAATAGGTGGTAAAGGAAATAAATAAATGTTGGTCAAAGTACAAACTTCCATTTTCTGGGGATCTAATATACAGTATGATAATTATGTTAAAAATACTGTGTTATATATTTGAAAGTTGTTACAGAGTAATACTTAAATGTTAATACTGCAAAAAAGAAATGCTAATTTGTAACATGATGGAGGTATAAACTAAGGCTATGGTGATTATCATTTTGCATTATATAAACAGTGTCAAATCAACACACTGTACAGCTTAAAGTTACACAATGTCATATGCTAATTATAACTCAGTAAATCTGGAAAAAATGACTTTTATTTTAAAAGTAAAAAAACTGCAATGTAGAAATTCTAGAAGAAAATTGACAGAAGCAGAGCATATATTTGAACAAATAATGGCTGAAAACTTTCCAAATTTGAGGAAGGATATTCACCTACAAACACAAAAAAAATTTAAATTATTCCAGTTAGAATAAACTCAAAGATTCTCAAAGTGAGAGACTTTAAAATCCAACTTTTAAAAGCAAATACAAAGAGAAATGTTGAATTATGAAGAGAAAAATAACCCATAACATAATAGAGATCCTTAATATGATAATTAGCAGAAATCTCAGCAGAACTCTTTCAGAGCAGAAGACTGTGGGGTGATTTATCTAAAGTCATGAAAGAAAATACCAATCAACTGAGAATTGTATGTCCAGAAAAATCATCTTTTGAATATTAAATCATTTTCAGATAAATAAGAGTTAAGTTTATTAGCAATAGACCTACTCCACAATAAATGCTAAAGCAATTTATTCAATTTGAAATGGTGCTACCTAATAACTAAAACTATATAATAATTAATTTTTTTTCATTAAAGGTCAATACAGGGACAAATATAAAAACAGTATCATTGTGATTATGGTTTCTAACTCTACTGTTTATTCTTTTATAAGACATAAAAGGAAAAACATAAAATGATTTTATACCTAGGTTAATGGATACACAATATATAAAGATGAAATATGGGACATCAAACACATAATGCAGAATGAAATGTAAATAAGTTCTTGTCTGAAATTGAAGTTAAGTTGGTATTAGTTAAAAACTGGATTTTAAAACTTTCAGTTGGTATATGAAATCCCTGTGATAACTACAAAGAATATTTTTATAGAATATATCCAAAGTAAATGAGAAGAGAATCAAAATAAGTCATGTAAAAAATCAACGAAACACAAAGAGGAAGTAAGGAAGGAAATGAAGAAAAGTATTGATACGATATATATATATATATATATATATAATCCCCTTCATGGATCACAGCCTTGTCACGGTGAAGGAACTTCCATAACTCAGTGAAGCTATGAGCCATGCCTTGCAGGGTCACACAAGATGGGTGGGTTATAGTGAAGAATTCTGACAAAATGTGGTCCACTAGAGGAGAGAATGGCAAGCCACTCCACCATTCATGCCATGAGAACTCCATGAACAAGATGAAAAAGCAAAAAAGTTATGACACCGGAGATGAGTATCCCAGGCCAGAAGTTGTCCAATATATTACTGGGGGAGCATGCATGAGTGCTAAGTCACTTCAGTCATGTTTAACTCTTTGCGACCCTATGGACTATAGCCTGCCAGGCCCCTCTGTTCATGGGATTCTCCAGGCAAGAATACTGTACTGGGGAAGAGTGAACAGCAATTATTAATAGCTCCAAAAAAAATGAAGTGGATGGGCTAAAGTGGAAACAACCCTCAGTTGTGGATGTGTCTTGTGGTGAAAGTAAAGCTTAATGCTCTAAAGAACATTTCATAGGTACCTGGAATATTAGGTAATGCTAGGTAAATTAAGGTAAATTGAATATTGTCTATCAGGAGATGGCAAGAGTGAACATCAACATGTTAGGAATCAGTGAACTTAATAAGGACAGGAATGGGCAGATTTAATTCAGATAACCATTATATCTACTACTGTGGGCAAGTTCTGGAGAAGGAAATGGCAACTCACTCCAGTATTCTTGTCTGAAAAATCCCATGGACAGATGAGCCTGGCAAGCTACAGTCCAAAGGGTTGGAAAGAGTCAGACATGACTGAGTACCTACACTGTGGGCAAGAATGCCTTAGAAGAAATGGAGTAGCCCTCATAGTCAACAAAAGAGACTGAAATGCACTACTTTGGTGCAATCTCAAAAACGATAGAATGGTCTCTGTTCATTTCCAAGGCAAACCATTCAGCATCACAGCAATCCAATCTATGCTCCAACCACTAAGTGGAATGTTTCTATGAAGACATATAAGAGTTTCTAGAATTAACACCAAAAAAAGATGTCATTTGCAACATAGGGGATTGGGACCAAAAGGAAAAAAAAAAAAAGGAAGCCAAGAGATATCTGGAGTATCATGCAGGTTTGGTGTTGGAGTACAAAATGAATCAGGCCAAAGGATAACAGTTTTGTCAAGAGAACACACTAGTCATAGCAAATCCTCTTCCCAAAACACAAGAGACAACTCTACACAACTCTACTCATGTTGCGTATCATATGGTCAATAGCGAAATCAGATTGATCATATTTTCTGCAGCCGAAGATGAAGAAGCTCTATAAATTAGCAAAACTGAGACCTGGAGCAGACTATGACTCAGATCATCAGCTTCTTATTCCAAAATTCAGACTTATATTGAAGAAAGTAGGGAAACCCACTAGGCAACTCAGTGAAAGTGAAGTCGCTCAGTCATGTCCGACTTTTTGCGACACCATGGACTGTAGCCCACCAGGCTCCTACATCCATGGGATTCTCCAGGCAAGAAATGGAGTGGGTTTCCATTTCCTTCTCCAGGGCATCTTCCCATCCCAGGGATTGAACCCGTGTCTCCCACATTGCAGGCAGACGCTTTAACCTCTGAGCTACCAGGGAAACTCAGGTATGATGTAAATCAAATTCCTTATGATTGATTACATAATGGAGGTGATGAATAGATTCATTGGATTAGATATGGTAGAGAGAGTGCTTGAAGAACTATGGAAGGAGATTTGTAACATTGTATGGAGGAGGCAGGGACCAAACCATCCCAAAGAAAAAGGAGTGCTAGTAGGCCAAGAGATTGTCAGAAGAGGCCTTAAAAATAGTTGAGGAAAGAAGAGAAGTGAAAGGCAAAGAAGAAAAGGAAAGATATACCCAACTGAATGCAGAATTCCTTGAGAATAGCACTGAGAGGTAAGGTCTTCTTAAACAGTGCAAAGAAATAGAGGAAAATCATAGAATGGGAAAACTGGAGATCTCTTCAAGAAAATTGGAGATGCCAAGGGAACATTTCATGCAAGAATGGACATGATAAGAAACAGAAATGATAAGGACCTAACAGAGGCAGAAGAGATTAGGAAGAACTGGCAAGAACTACACAAAAATATATTAATGACACAGATAACCATGATGATGTGATCACTCACCAAGAGTCAGACATCCTGGAGTGAAGTCTCGTGGGCCCTAAGAAGCATTACTATGAACAAAGCTACTGGAGGTGATGGAATTTCATCTGAGATATTTCAAATCCTAAAAGAATACTGTTAAAGTGCTGAACTCAGTATGTCAGCAAATTTGGGAAATTCAGCAGTGGCCACAAGACTGGAAAAGGTCAGCTTTCATTCAAATCCTGAAGAAAGGCAATGTCAAAGAATTTTCAAACTACAGTACAATTGCACTCATTTCACATGGTAGCAAGGTAATGCTCAAAATTTTTTCAAGTTAGGCTTAAGCAGTAAGAGAAATTTCAAATGTAATAGCTGGATTTGGAAAAGGGAGAGGACCAGATATCAAATTGCCAACATCCTCTGGCTCATAGAAAAAGCAAGAGATTCCAGATAAACATATACTTTTTCTTCATTGACTATGCTAAAGCCTTTGATTGTGTGCACTTTAACAAACTGTGAAAAATTCTTCAAGTGATGGGTATATTAAACCACCTCACCTGTCTCCTGAGAAACCTGAATGCAGGTCAAGAAACAACAGTTAGAACCGGACATGGAACAGACTGGTTACAAATTGGAAAAATAATACGACAAGGCTGTATATTGTCACCCTGTTTGCTTGTCTTATATACACAGTACATCAGGAGAAATGCTGGGCTGGATGAAGCATGAGCTGGAATCAAGATTACCAGGAGATATATCAACAACCTCAGATATGCAGATGATACCACTTTAATGGCAGACATTGAAGAGGAACTAAAGAGCTTCTTGATGAGGGCAAAAGAGGAGCGTGAAAAAGCTGGCTTAAAACTCAACATCTTAGCTCCCCAGAGTAGACACACTGTACACCTGAGGTGGTACTCTCAGGGTGCACTCAGGAAACAGAGGAATGGGGCATACAGTCCCACACAGACACACAGCCCACCTGAAACAGTGTGCTCGCCAAGCACCAGGTCGCCTGAGCTGCTCAGACATGGGGAGGACACAAAATGCACAGCTCATCTGGGTCTGTGCCCTTGTGGAGTACCCGAGAACCTGAGCCACTTAAACTGGAAAGTGCATGAAACTCAGGGTCCACTTGGGACAGTGCCCTCGAAGAGCACCATGGAGCCTGAGCAGTATACATCCAGGAAGCACAGACTGCCTTGGGTTATGGCAAACCCAGTGTGGTCCATACACTTCAAGCACTCTCCAGACATGCCAGTGGTATTTGTTTGCAGTGTCCCTCATCCCCCACAACACAAGTGAACAAGTGAGCCTAAATGAGTGGCCACCTTCATCCCCTGTGTCAGTGCAGAAATGAGACACTGAAGAGACTTGCAAACAGAGGAAGCCAAAATAAAGAAGAGGGAACCACTCTGGAAGTGACAGGTACAACAGATTAAAACCTTGTAGTTAACACTGACTGTGCATTGGAAGGGGATCTATAGAACTTGACAAGTACAAGCTGGAATAAGGAACTATATGACACTGAACTGACCCCCCACTGCCCACAACAGCTCCAGAGAAATTCTTAGATATATTATTATTATCACTTTCTAATATTTTTTAAAAAAATTAAGCTCAAAAGAACTCCAGACAAACGGAACTGAGTCCTGATCAAACCATTCTGAAGCCTATAATCCTCTTTTCAGTTTTGTCAGCCAATGTTATCTTTATCGCTTCAGCTAGTTTAAGGAAGATATTTTCCTTTCACCTAAAGAGCCTTAACTGGTTGGGAATGCCCTTCACAAGCCGACTGCTCCCTTTCCAACTCCTACGTTTCACTTACAAACATCACCATTCTGTAGTTTAGTCATCTTAGTCCTTGAACAAGACTAAATGCTGACTCTTTGCCACCCCATGGACTGCAGCCCACCAGGCTCCTTCGTCCATGGGATTTTCCAGGCAAGAGTACTGGAGTGGGTTGCCATCTTCTAGGTGTGCCTCAAGGAAATGTGATTCCTGATAAATAAAGGGAAGATCCCAGAGGATCTAAAGAAATGATACAGAGTATTTGGCAGATACTCTGGCTATTAGGTTTCTCTAACAGCCCAGGCTTGGCTCCCTTCCCAGGTGATTTAAAGTGGAATCCTAATGTTGTTTGTCCGCCTAAGGACTGCTGACAGATAGGGTGCCAGCATGCCCCAGACACAGTCAGCTTGCTAGAGAAGAAATGTCCAGAAAAGTGATGACTGCAGCCCATTCTTGTAATGCACATAAGGTGAATGCCTTACAAAGGGAAGAGTGACAGGAAGGGGAACAATCCAGAACTGCAGAAAACAAAACTGGATTCTGGACCAGACAATCTGCTACATGACTGCTGTGCTTGTAGAAGAGACATTCCAGCCACCCTGGGAGATATGGCCAGAAACCACAGTGGGCTCTTGGCAGCAGGCACACTTGGGTGAACCATACTCGAGTGGACGCTGTGTGGAAAGCAGTCCCAGTCTGGTGTTAGGCACTGTGTTGCAGTCCCCAAATAGGCCAAGTGTAACCTCTGCAGCCTCATCTTTAAAATAACCCACAAGGGGGGAAAGACCTAAGCAGACATTTCTCAAAGAAGACATACCGATGTCTAACAAACACATGAAAATATACTCAACATCACTGATTATTACAGAAATGCAAATCAAAACCACAATGAGATATTACCTCACACTGGTCAGAATGGCCATCATTAAAATGTCTACAAACAGTAAATGCTGGAGAGGGTGTGGAGAAAAGGGAACTCTTGCACTGTTGGTGGGACTGTAAATTGATACAGCCACTATGGAAGATGGTATGGAGATTCCTTAAAAATCTAGGAATAAAACCACCATATGACCCAGCAATCTCACCCCTAGGCATATACCATGAGGAAACCAGGGTTGAAAAAGACACATGTATCCCGTTGTTCATTGGAGCACTATTTATAATAGCTATAACATGGAAGCAGCCTAGATATGCATCAACAGATGAATAGATTAAAGAAGTGGTACATATACAGAGTGGAATATTACTCAGCCATAAAAAGGAACACATTTGAGTCAGTTCTGATGAGGTGGATGAACATAGAACATATTATATAGAGTGAAGTGAGTCAGAAAGAGAGAGACATACAGTATTCTAGTCCACATATATGGAACCTAGAAATATGTTACTGAAGAACTTATTTACAGGGCAGCAATGGAGAAGCAGACATAGAGAACAGACTTATGGACATGGGGAGAGGGGAGGAGCAGGTGAGATGTATGGAAAGAGTAACATGGACACTTACATTATCATATGTAAAATAGATAGCCAATGAGAATTTGCTGTATGGCTCAGGAAACTCAAACAGGACCTCTATATCAACCTAGAGGGGTGGGATGGGGTGGGAGATGGGGAGAGTTTCAAAAGGGATGTGATGTATGTATACCTATGGCTGATTCATGTTGAAGCTTGACAGAAAACAACAAAATTCTGTAAAGCAATTATCCTTCAATTAAAAAAATAAAAAAATTAAGCTCTTTGTTACTCCTTTAATTTTCATTTTATAACCTATTACTTTGAAAATAAAAGTATATATACATTTGAAAAATTTTTGTGATTGATTTTGTTTCATATTTTTATATTGTAATTTTGAGAGTCTAACTTCTATCCTAGGTTTTTAATCTTTGCTTTTTTATATTTGTTATTAATTTTGTACCATTACAAATTTAATCTTCAGTATCCATATTCATTTAAGGATTTGATTACTGGCTTGATTGCTCTCTCCCCTTCTGACTCTCCCTTTTCTTCCCAGGTCATCTCTATCTCCTCTCTTCTCTACTTAACTCTCTGAATCTCTCTGGGTGTTCTGGGCTGTGGAGATCACTTAGGGAACTGATTACTGGCTAGATTGCTCTCTCCCCTTTTGACTCCCCTTCTCCTCCTGGTCACCTCTATCTCCCTCCTCCCTCTTCTCTTCTCTTTGTAACTCGGTGAATCTCTCTGGATGTTCCTCGCTGTGGAGAACTGTTTTACCATTAACCTAGATGTTTTATCATCTATACTTTATGGATGGAGAAGTCTTGAGGCTACTGTAAGAGAAGGACTGAAAGCCAGAGGCAGGAAGTTTAATTCCACAACTTGAGAACATCAGAGAACTCCTGACTTCAGGGAAAATTTATAAACAAGAGCTCACCCAAAAGTCTTCATACCTACACTGAAACCAAGGGCCATAAAGGTCCAGTGTAAGACATACTACACTAATTCTCCAGCAAAACAGGAACACAAACATGAACATTAAAAGGCAGGTTGCCCAAAGTCATGCCAAACCCATGGACACCCCAAAACTCACTACTGGACAATTCACTGCACTCCAGAGAGAAGAAATCCAGCTCCACCAACCAGAACACAGATGCAAGCTCCTGAATGAGGAAACCTTAACAAGCCACTACTCCAACCCCACCCACAGGGAGCAGGCTCCACAATAAAAAGGAACCATGAACTTCCAGCCTACAGAAAGGGCACCACAAACACAGTAATCTAAACAAAATGAAAAGGCAGAGAAATATTCAGCAGGTAAAGGGACATGATAAATATCCACCAAACCAAACAAGAAGAGGAGATAGGGAGTCTACCAGAAAAAAAATTCAGAATAATGATAGTAAGCATGATCCAAAATCTTGAAAACAAAATGGAGTTTGATAAATAGACTAGAGAGAAGGATTGGGAAGATGCAAAAAATGTTTAACAAAGAACTACAAGAAATACAAGAAATGTTTAACAAGGAACTACAAGAAATACAGAAGAGTCAATCAATAGTGAATAATGCAATAACTGAGATCAAAAGCACCCTGGAAGGAACCAACGGTAGAATAACTGAGGCTGAAGAGAGGATAAGTGCGTTGGAAGGTAGAATGGTGGAAATAAATGAAGCACAGAGGAAAAAAAGTAAAAATATTTAAAATAAATGAGGACAACCTCAGAGACCTCTGGGATAATATTAAATGCTGCAACATTTAAATCATAGATGTCCAAGAAGAAGACAAAAGGAAAGGGCATGAGAAAATACTTCAGGAGATAATAGTTGAAAACTTCCCTAAAATGGGGAAAGAAATAGCCACCCAAGTTCAAGAAACCTCTAGAACCCCAAACAAGATAAACCCGGGAGAACACCCCAAGACAGATATTAATCAAACTAATAAAGTTCAAACACAAAGAACACATATTAAAAGCACCAAGGGAAAAACAACAAATAACACACAAGGGGATCCCCATAAGGATAACAGCTGATCTTTCAATAGAAACTCTTCTGGACAGAAGGCAATGGCAGGACATAATTTAAATGATGAAAGATAAAAACCTACAACCAAGACTATTCTACCCAGCAAGGATCTCATTCAGATATGAAAGAGTAATCAAAAGCTTTACAGACAAGCAAAAGCTAAGAGAATTCAATACCACCAAACCAGCTCTTCAACAAATGCTAAAGGATCTTCTCTAGACAGGACACAGAAAAGGTTTACAAAATTGAACCCAAAACCAAAAAGTAAATAGTAATGGGATTATACTTATTATTAATTACATTAAATGTAAATAGGTTAAATGTCCCCAAATAATGCTATGCTAAGTCACTTCAGTCGTGTCCGACTCTGTGTGACCCCATAGACGATAGCCTACCAGGCTCCCCTGTCCCTGGGATTCTCCAGGCAAGAACACTGGAGTGGGTTGCCATTTCCTTCTCCAATGCATGAAAGTGAAAAGTGAAAGTGAAGTCATTCAGTCATGTCCAACTCTTAGCGACCACATGGACTGTAGCCTACCAGGCTCCTCCATCCATGGGATTTCCCAGGCAAGAGTACTGGAGTGGGGTGCCATTGCCTTCTCCACCCCCAAACAAAAGACTGGCCAAATGGTTACAAAAACAAGACCCCTATACATGCTTTCTACAAGAGATCCACCTCAAACCAAGGGACACATACAGACTCAAAGTGAAGGGATGGAAAAAGAGGTTTCATTGAAATGAATACCAAAGGAAAGCAGGAGTAGCAATACTCATATCAGATAAAATAGATTTTGAAATAAAGACCGTGAAAAGAGACAAAGAAGGACACTACATAGTAATAAAAGGATCAATCCATGAAGAAGATATAACAATTATAAATATATATGTACCCAACATATGAGCACCTCAAAACATAAGGCAAATGCTAACAAGTATGAAAGGTGAAATTAACAGTAACACAATGATAGTGGGAGACTTTAATACTGCACTCACCCAGAAGGAAAAACACCAATACAGTATACTAACGCATATATATGGAATTTAGAAAGATGGTAACAATAACCCTGTGTATGAGACAGCAAAAGAGACACTGATGTATAGAACAGTCTTATGGACTCTGTGGGAGAGGGAGAGGGTGGGAAGATTTGGGAGAATGGCATTGAAACATGTAAAATATCATGTATGAAACGAGATGCCAGTCCAGGTTCGATGCACGATACTGGATGCTTGGGGCTGGTGCACTGGGACGACCCAGAGGGATGGTGTGGGGAGGGAGGAGGGAGGAGGGTTCAGGATGGGGAGCACATGTATACCTGTGGCGGATTCATTTTGATATTTGGCAAAACTAATACAATTATGTAAAGTTTAAAAATAAAATAAAATTTAAAAAAAAATACTGCACTCACACCTATGGATAGATCAAACAGAAAATTAGCAAGGAAACACAAACTTTAAATGATACAATGGACCAGTTATATCTAACTGATATCTATAAGGCATTTCACCCCAAAACAATGAATTTCACCTTTTTCTCAAGTGCACACAGAACATTCTGCAGGATAGATCACATCCTGAGCTCTAAATCTAGCCTTGGTAAATTAAAAAAAAAGAATTGAATTCATTTCAAGCATCTTTTCTGATCACAATGCAGTAAGATTAGATGCCAATACAGGAAAAAAAAAAACTATTAAAAATACAAATATATGTAAACTAAACAACACACTTCTGAATAACCAACTGGTCATGGAAGAAATAAAAAACGAAATAAAAATACACATAGCAAAAAAAAAAAAAAGAAAGAAAGAAAACACAACAACCCAAAACCTATAGGTTTTAGTAAAAGCAGTGCTAAGAGAAGGGTTCATAACAATAAAGCTTACCTCAAGAAACAAGAGAAACATCAAATAAATGATGTTACTTTACAACTAAGGCTACTATAAAAAGAAGAAATGAAGAACTCCAAAGTTAGTAGAAGGAAAGAAATAATGAAAAAAAAAAAAAAAACAAGCAGAAAGAAATGAAGAAGAAATGAAGGAGACTATAGCAAAAAGTGACAAAATTAAACGCTGGTTCTTTGAGAGGATAAAATAGACAAACCACTATCCAAACTCATCAAGGAAAAAAAGGAGAAGGATCAAATCAATAAAATTAGAAATGAAAATGGAGACATCACAACAGACAACACATAAATACAAAAGATCATAAGAGACTACTATCAGCAACTATATGCCAATAAAATGGACAACTTCAAAGAAATGAACAAACTTTTAGAAAAATATAACTTTCCAAAATTATATCAAGAAGAAATAGAAAATCTTGATAGACACATCACAAGCATGGAAATCAAGACTGTAATAAAAAATCTTCCAACAGGAAGCCTGCCAGCATATCTTGCCTGCCATCAGCTGCAAACGTGGAGTGTCCCTCCAGGACCATGTTTCAGACAGGCAGATTCTTTACCATCTGAAACACAAGGGAAGTCCAGGGGTGGCCTTAGACCTTCCTTACAACTTCTGCCTCATCTCTCTCTGTGAATCTGAGATCAAGCCCCGAGCCTTTGGAGTAGGAGTACTGACTCCAAGATCCTAGACTAACAGAGAACTAACCCTAGGGAGTATAAAATAGTGAGAACTCACACAAAGGAAACCACCTGGTACAAGACCCTGAATCACCCAACCACCAGTAGCATCCTGTGCAAGACAGCTTATCTAAACAAAAAAACAAAACAAAATACAAACCCAATCATCAGCAGACAGGAATACCACCTCACTCAGCCTTGTCCATCAGAGGAATAAGAAACAAACAAACAAACAAACAGATAAACAAAAACTCAGCACTAATCTCACCCTATAAGAAGCTTACACAAACCACTGGACCAACCTTAGGAGTGCAGAAACCAAAAGGAACAAAGAATTCAACCTTCTACAAGGAAAGAATTTAACTTTCCTTGAAGCCTGGGAAAGGAGACCTCAAACACAACAACATAAAAAAAAAAAAGCAGAAAAATACTGCACAAATAAAGGAACAAACTAGAAACACAGAAGTCCAAATAAATGAAGAGGAAATTAGCGAACAACCTGAAAAAGAATTCAGAATATTGATAGTAAAGATGATCAAAAACCTTGAGAACAAAATGGATAAAATGCAAGAATCAATTAACAAATACCTAGAAGAATTAAAGAATAAACATATTGAGAAAAACAACACAATTACTGAAATTAAAAATACTCTGGAAGGAATCAATAGCAGAATATCTGAAGCAGAAGAACAAATAAGTGAACTGGAAGATAAAATGGTAGAAACAACATATGATGAGCAAATTAAAGTAAAAAGAATGAAAATAGCAGAGGATGGTCTCAGAGACCTCTGGGACAATATCAAATGCACCAATATTCGAATTATAGGGGTCTCAAAAGAAGAATAGAAAAAGAAAGGGTATGAGAAAATTTTTCAAGTGATTATAGTTGAATATTTCCCCAACATGGAAAAGGAAATAGTCAATCAAATACAAAAGGCACAGAGAGTCCCATACAGGATAAATCCAAGGAGAAATACACCAAGAAACATACAAATCAAGCTAACAAAGGCTAAACAGAAAGAATATTAAAAGTGGCAAGGGAGAAGCAACAGGTAACATACAAGGGAAACCCCATATGCTCAACAGCTTATCTTCCAGTAGAAACTCTGCAGGCCAGAAGGGAATGGCAGGATATATTCAAAGTAGTGGAAGGGAAACATCTACAACCAAGATTACTGTACCCGGGAAGGATCTCATCCAAAATTGATGGAGAAATTAAAAGCTTTTCAGACAATCAAAAGTTAAGAGAATTCAGTACCACCAAACCAAATTTACAACAAATGTTAAAGGGACTTATATAGTCAAGAAATACAGGAAAAGAAAAAAGATCTACAAAATTACCCCTCCCCCAAATTAAGAAAATGGCAATAGGAACATATATATCAATAATTATTTTAAATGTAAATGGATTAAATGTTCCAACCAAAAGACTGGCTGAATGGATAAAAAAAAAACAAGACCCATATATATGCTATCTACAAGAAATAGATTTCAGACCTCAAGACACATATAGACTGAAAGTGAGAGGATAGAAAAATATATTCCATGCAAATGGGAAGCAATAGAAAGCTGTGGTAGCAATCCTAATATCAGACACAATACCTTAAAATAAAGAAAATTGAAAGAGATAAGGAAGGACACTACATAATGATCAAGGGATCAATTCAAAAAGAAGACATAACAATTGCAAATATCTATGCACCCAACATCGGAGAAGGCAATGGCATCCCACTCCAGTACTCTTGCCTGGAAAATCGCATGGACTGAGGAGCCTGGTGGGCTGCAGCCCATGGGGTCGCTAAGAGTTGGACATGACTGAAGCGACTTCACTTTCAGTTTTCACTTTCATGCATTGGAGAAGGAAACGGCAACCCACGCCAGTGTTCTTGCCTGGAGAATCCCAGGGATAGGGGAGCCTGGTGGGCTGCCGTCTATGGGGTCCCACAGAGTCGGACATGACTGAAGCGACTTAGCAGCAGCAGCATGCACCCAACATAGGAGCATCTCAATACATAAAACAAATAGTAACAGACATAAAAGGAGAAACTTACAGTAACAGAATAATAGTAGGAGACTTTAACACCCCTTTCACACCAATGGACAGGTCATCAAAATAGAAAATTGATAAGGAAACACAAGTCTTAAATGATACATTAAATGAGATGGATCTCATCGATACCTTCAGGATATTCCATCCAATGCAAAAGAATACACCTTCTCTTCAAGTGCACATGGAACATTCTCTGGATAGACCACATCTTGGGTCACAAATCAAACCTCAGTAAATTTAATTTGCATCAAGCATCTTCTCTGACCACAGTACTATGAGACTATACATCAACTACAAGAAAAAAGTGTAAGAAACACAAACATGTGGAGATTAAACAGCACGTTTCTAAATAACCAACATGTTACTGAAGAAATCAAAAGGGAAACTAAAAAATTTTTCTAGAAACACTTGACAATGAATATACGACAATTCAAAACCTATAGGATGCAGGAAAAGCAGTTCTAAGAGGGAAGTTTATAGCAATACAACCCTAACTTAAGGAACAAGAAAAACATCGTATAGAAAACCTAACTTTACACCTAAAACAACTCAGAAAAGAAGACCAAAAAACCCCAAAATTAGTAGAGGGAAAGAAATCATACAGGTCTGAGCAGAAATAAATGAAAAAGAAATTAAAGAAACACTAGTAAAAATTAAAAAAAAAAAAAAAAAAATGGTTCTTTGAGAAAATAAACAAAATTGACAAACCTTTAGCCAGACTCATCAAGAAAAATTAGAGAAGAATCAAATCAGCAAAATTAGAAATTAAAAAAAGAGAGGTTACAACAGACAATGCAGAAATACAAAGGATTATAAGAGACTATTATGAACAACCATATGGCATTGGAGAAGGCAATGGCACCCCACTCCAGTACTCTTGCCTGGAAAATCCCATGGGCGAAGGAGCCTGGTAGGCTGCAGTCCATGGGGTCGTAAAGAGTCAGACACGACTGAGTGACTTTTCACTTTCATGCATTGGAGGATGAAATGGCAACTCACTCCAGTGTTCTTGCCTGGAGAATCCCAGGGACGGGGGAGCCTGGTGGGCTGCTGTCTATGGGGTCGCACAGAGTCGGACATGACTGAAGTGACTTAGCAGCAGCAGTAGCAGCATATGGCATTAAAATAGATAACCTGGAAGAAATGGACAGATTTTTAGAAAAGTTCAATCTTCCAAGACTGAACCAGGAAGAAATAGAAATTATGAACAACCCAATTACAAACATTGAAATTGAAGCTGTGATCAAAAATCTCCCCAAAATCAAAAGCCCAGGCCCAGATGGCTTCACAGGAGAATTCTATCAAACATTTAGAGAAGAGCTAATGCCTATCCTTCTAAAACCCTTTGAAAAATTGAAGAGGAAGGAACACTTTCAAACTTATTCATAGAGGCCACCATCACCCTGATACCAAAACCAGACAAAGACAACACAAAAAAGAAAACTACAGGTCAATATCACTGATGAACAGCAAGGTCCTCTATGACCCACCTCCTAGAGTAATGGAAATAAAAACAAAAATAAACAAGTAGGACCTGATTAAACCTAAAAGCTTTTGCACAGCAAAGATGTATGGCAAAACCAATACAATATTGTAAAGTAATTAGCCTCCAATTAAAATAAATAAATTTAAATTAAAAAAATAAAATAAAATACCAGGAAACTATAAATAACATGAAAAGACAACTCTCAGAATGGGAGAAAATAATAGCAAATGAAACAACTGACAAAGGAATAATTTCCAAAATATACAATCAGCTCATACAATTCAACACCAGAAAAACAACCAACCAAATTAAAAAGTGGGAATAAGACCTAAACAGACATTTCTCCAAAGAAGACATACACATGACTAACAACACATGCAAAGATGTTCAAAATAGCTCATTAATATTGAAATGCAAATCAAAACTACAATGAGATATCACCTCACACTGGTCGGAATGGCCATCATCAAAATGTCTACAAACAGTAAATCCTGGAGAGGGTGTGAGAAAAGGGAAAGCTCTTGCACTGTTTGTGGGAATGTAAATTGATACAAACACTATGGAAGACAGTATGGAGATTCCTTTGTAAACTAGGAATAAAACCACCACATGACTCAGCAATCCCACTCCTAGGTATATACCCTGAGGAAACCAAAATTTAAAGAGACACATGTATCTCAAAGTTCATTGCAGCACTATTTACAATGGCTAGAACATGGAAGAAACCTACATGTCCATTGACAGATGAATGGATAAAGAAATTGTGGTACATATACACAATGGAATATTACTCAGCCATAAACATCAATGCATTTGAGTCAGTTCTAATGAGGTGGATGAACCTAGAACCTATTATACAGAGTGAAGTGAGTCAGAAAGAGAAAGATAAATATCTGATGTATTCTAAAGCAAACATATGGAATCTAAAAAAATGGTACTGATGAATTTATTTACAGGGCAACAATGGAGAAACGGATATAGAGAATAGACATGTGGACATGGGGAAAAGGGAGGAGAGGGTGAGATGTATGGAAAGAGTAACAAGGAAACTTACATTACCATATGCAAAATAGATATCCAACAGGAACTTGCTGTATGGCTTATGAAACTCACACAGGGGCTATGTATCAACCTAAAGGATTGGGATTTGAGGGAGGTGGGAGGTAGATTAAAAAGGGAAGGTATGCATGTATACCTAGGGCCGATTCATGTTGAAGTTTGACAGAAAAACAGTAAAAATTTGTAAAGTAATTATATTTCAATAAAAAATAAATTAATTAAAATAAATAAATAAATATAAAGAAAAAGAAATCTTCCAACAAACAAAAGCCCTGGACCAGACGGCTTCATAGGTGAATTCTATAAAAAATTTACAGAAGAGCTTACACCTATTCTACTCAAACTCTTCCAGAAATTTGCAGAGGAAGCTAAACTCCAAAAATTATCTGAAGAGGCCGCCATCACCATAATACCAAGATCAGACCAAGATGCCATAAAAAAAGAAAACTACAGGCCAATATCAGTGATGAACATAGATGCAAAACTCCTCAACAAAATTCTAGCAAACAGAATCCAACAACATATTTAAAAAGATCATGCATCATGACCAAGTGGGCTTTATCCCAAGGATGCAGGATTCTTCAATATTCAAAAATCAATCAGTGTGATACAGCACATTAACAAATTGAAAGATAAAAACCATTTGATTATCTCAGTAGATGCACAGAAATGTTTTGACAAAATCCAACATCCATTTATGATAAAAATCCTCCAGAAAGCAGGCATAGAAAGAACATACCTCCACATAATAAAAGCCATCTACAATAAACCCACAACAAACATTATTCTCAGTGACAAAAAATTGAAAGCATTTCCTCTAAAATCAGGAACAAGACAAGGGTGCTCAGTCTCAACAATACTATTCAACATAGTTTTGGAAGTCCTAGTCATAGCAATAAGAGAAGAAAAATAAATAAAAGGAATCCAGATTGGAAAAGAAGAGGTAAAACTCACTGTTTGCCGATGACATGATCCTCTACATAGAAAACCCTGAAGGCACCACCAGAAAATTATTAGAGCTAACCAATGAATATAGTAAAATTTCAGGATATAAAATTAATACACAGAAATCCCTTGCATTCCTATATAATAACAATGAGAAAACAGAAAGAGAAATTAAGGACACAATCCCATTCACCATTGCAACGAAAAGAATAAAATACTTAGGAATAAATTTACCTAAGGAAACAAATGACCTATATAAGGAAAACTATAAAACACTGATGAAAGAAATCAATGATGACACAAATGGATGGAGAAATATACCATATTCATGGATCGGAAGAATCAATATAGTGAAAATGAATATATTACCAAAGCAAGCTATAGATCCAATGCAACCCCTATCAAGCTACCAACATTATTTTTCAGAGAACTAGAACAAATAATTTCACAGTTTGTATGGAAACACAAAAAACCTCGAATAGCCAGAGGAATCTTGAGGAAGAAGAATTGAACTGGAGGAATCAAGCTGCCTGACTTTAAAGTGGTCCCAAATGGCAGAAGAATAGGACGCGGAGACCACTTTCTTCCCCAGAAATTCATCAAAAGATCATTTGAATGTTGAGCAACTTCCACTAAACAACTTCTGAATGCTGGCATAGGACACCAGGTGCCCAGAAAGGCAGCTCATTCTCTTCAAAAGACGGTAGGACAAAATATAAAAAGACAAAAACAGAGACAAAAGATTTAGGAATGAAGACCCACCCTAGGGAGGATGTCATGATGGCAGAGAAGTTTCTACACAGTAGGAAACTCCCTCATGGTGGGTCTGTAGGGATTTTTGGAATCTCAGAAGGCAACAAAACCAGGAGAAAACACACACACACACACACACACACACACACACACACACACACACACACACATAATACAAGCCTAACTGTAACCACCAGCAGAGAGGTAGCCCAGATGCTTGCATCTGCCACCAGCAAGTGGGGGCTGGGCTGGGAGGCACAGGCTGCATCGTTGGTCCTTATGGTAAGGACTGGGCCAGAATGCCCTGAGGGCAATCTTGGGGAGCTAACATGAGTTAGCAACCCAACCTATGGGATTTCCAGAGAGACTAAAAAAAAAAAAAAAGCCTTTCCCACAAAAGGCTCTAATGCAGCAGGTGAGCCCTGGTGCCCTCACAGAACAAAGGATTGAGTGAATAATAAAGAACTCAGATCAGATGGGTCACTCAGTCGTGTCCGACTCTTTGTGACCCCATGAATTGCAGCACGCCAGGCCTCTCTGTCCATCATCAACTCCCAGAGTTCACTAAGACTCACGTCCATCGAGTCAGTGATGCCATCCAGCCATCTCATCCTCTGTCTTCCCCTTCTCCTCCTGCCCCCAATCCCTCCTAGCATCAGAGTCTTTTCCAATGAATCAACTCTTCTCATGAGGTGGCCAAAGTACTGGAGTTTCAGCTTTAGCATCATTCCTTCCAAAGAAATCCCAGGGCTGATCTCCTTCAGAATGGACTGGTTGGATCTCCTTGCAGTCCAAGGGACTCTCAAGAGTCTTCTCCAACACCACAGTTCAAAAGCATCAATTCTTTGGCACTCAGTCTTCTTCACAGTTCAACTCTCACATCCATACATGACCACTGGAAAAACCATAGCCTTGACTAGACAAACCTTTGTTGGCAAAGTAATGTCTCTGCTTTTGAATATGCTATCTAGGTTGGTCATAGCTTTCCTTGTCAGTTTCATATAGGCCACTCCCCACCCCCTATCTCCCACCCTGAGGTAGACAGGCAGGAGTGCGACAGCCAGAGCCTGAAGACAAGGGGCTGCTGTAATCTCTGCCCCAGGGATGGCAACTTCCAGCAAACTGTGAGCAGATTTCCAGTTGCTAATCAGGTCTTCCTGGAATCCTGGATGGTTGATATCTGCCTGGAGTGTCTCAGCCTGAGATCAGCTCCCCAGAGGATACACACAGCACACCTGAGACCGTGCTCTCATGGCACACCTGTGAAACCTAGTGGCTGGGACCCAGGAGGTGACTAAGATGCATGGCCCACCTGGCACAGTGGACTCACCAAGCACCCGGTAGCCTGAGCTGCTCAGACCAGGGAAGGGCACAAAATACAGAAACAATCCTGGTCTGTGACCTTATGGAGTACCTGAGAACCTGAGGGGCTTAAACCTGGAAAGTGCACAAAATTCAGGGCCCACTTGGGACAGTGCCCTTGCAGAGCACCATGGAGCCTGAGAGTGTAGACCTGAGAAGCAAACGTGGCCTTGGGCTATGGCAAACCCAGTGTGGTCCATACACTGCTAGCACACTCTACACATGCCAGCAGTATTTGTTCTCAGTGTCCCTCCCTCCCTCCCTCCCCACAAGACAACTGAACAAGTGAGCTAAGATAAGTGACCACCTTCGTCCCCTTGTGTCAAGGCAAAAATGAGACACAGAAGAGACTTGCAAATGGAAGAAGCCAAAATAAACAAAGAAGAGGGAACTACTCTGGAAGTGACAGGTGCAACAGATTAAAACTCTGCAATTAATATTGATTGTGCATTGGAAAGGGACCTGTAGACCTTGAGAACAAATACAAGTTGGAAAAAGGAGCTATCTGACACTGAACTGATCCCACACTGCCCACAACAGCTCCAGATAAATTCCTAGATATATTTTTACTATTATCACTTTTCAATTTATTTTTAAAAAGTTAAGCTATTTATTACTCCTTTAATTTTCATTTTTATAACCTATTACCTTGCAAAAAGACCTTATTTTTAAAGCAAATTTCATATATATATATACATATACATATATATATATATATATATTTAAATTTTGTGATTGATTTTGTTTTGTATTTTTATATTGTATTTTTGAGAGTCTAACCTCTATTTGAGATTTTTAATCTTTGTTTTTTTGATATTTGTTATTAATTTTGTACCTTTAAGAATCTAATCTTCTGTATCCATATTCACTTAGTGATTTGATTACTGGCTTGATTGCTCCCTCCCCTCTGACTCTCCCTTATCTCCTCCAGATCATCTCTGTCCCCTTCCTCCCACTTTTCTACTCTATTTAACTCTGTGACTCTCCCTGGGTGGTCCTTGCTGTAGAGAATTGTTTCACTATTAACCTAGATGTTTTATCATCTGTGCTGTATGGATGGAGAAGTCTCGAGGCTACTGTAAGAGGAGGACTGAAAGCCAGAGGCAGGAGACTTAACTCCACAACTTGAGAACATCAGAGAACTTCTGGATTCCAGGGAATATTAATATACAAGAGCTCTCCCAAAAGTCTCCATGCTGCTGCTGCTGCTGTTAAGTCACATAAGTCGTGTCTGACTCTGTGTGACCCTATGGACAGCAGCCCATCAGGCTCCTCAATCCACAGGATTCGCCAGGCAAGAATACTGGAGTGGGTTGCCATTTCCTTCTCCATACCTACACTGAAACCAAGCTCCATCCAAGAGCCATCAAGGCCCAGTGCAAGATATACCACACTGATTCTCCAACAAAACAGGAACACAAACCTGAACATTAAAAGACAGGCTGCCCAAAGTCATGCCAAACCCATAGACACCCCAAAATTCACTATTGGAAAATTCATTGCGCTCCAGAGAGAAGAAATCCAGCTCCATCCACCAGAACACAGACACAAGCTCCCCAACCAGGAAATCGTAACAAGCCACTATTCCAACCCCACCCACAGGGAACAGGCTCCACAATAAACAGGAACAATGACTTCCAGCCTACAGAAAGTGCACTGCAAACACAGTAATATAAACAAAATGAAAAGGCAGAGAAATATTCAGCAGGTAAAGGAATATGATAAATACCCACCAAACCAAATAAGAGGAGATAGGGAGTCTACCAGAAAAAGAATTCAGAATAATGATAGTAAGCATGATCCAAAATCTTGAAAACAAAATGGAGTTAGATAAATAGACTAGAGACAAGGATTTTGAAGATGAAACCTGCCTGAGTTCAGACTGTGTTACAAAGCAACAGTCAACAACATAGTATGTACTGTCACAAAGACAGAGATATAGATCAATGGAACAAAATAGAAAGCCCCAGAGATAAATTCACTCTCCTATGGACACCTTATCTTTGACAAAGCAGGCAAAAATATAAAATAGAGAAAATACATCTCTTTCACAAGTGGTGCTGGAAAAACTGGTCAACCCACCTGTAAAACAATGAAACCAGAGCACTTTCTAAAACCGTATACAAAAATAAACTCAAAATGAATTAAAGATCTAAATGTATGACCACAAATTTTAAAACTCCTAGTGGAAAATGTAGGCAGAACACTCTCTGACATAAATCATAGCAAGATCCTCTGTGACCCACCTCCGAGAGTAATGGAAATAAAAGCAAAAAGAAACAAATGGGATGTAATTTAACATAAAATCTTTTGCACAATGAAGGAAACAACAAGCAAGGTGAAAGGCAGCCTTCTGGTATGGAACTGCATGAACTGCTTGTATATTTTGAAGATTAATTCTTTGTCAGTCATTTCATTTGCTAACGACTGACAAAGAATTAATCTCCAAAATATACACGCAGCTCATGCAGTTCCATACCAGAAAAATAAATGACTCAATAAAAAAAAATGGGCAGAAAACCTAAATAGACACTTCCAAAGAAGACATACACATGCCTAACAAACATGTGAAAAGATGCTCAACATCACTCATTTTTAGAGACATGAAATCAAAACCACAATGAGGTACCATCTCACACCAGTCAGAATGGCTGCCATCAAAATGTTTACAAACAATAAATGCTGGAGAGGATGTGGAGAAAAGGGAACCCTCTTACACTTTTAGTTGGAATGTAAACTAGTACAGCCACTATGGAAAACAGTGTGGAGATTCCTTAAGAAACTGGAAAAAGAACTACCATAAGAACCAGATCTGGGGGCCTCTACTCCTGCAACTAAGGAGAGAATAACAGAGAATAGGGAAGAGAACAACAGGGAAAAGGGGACACCTGCTCAATATCCATGGTGGTCTCTGGTCACCAAAACATCAGTCAGACTCCCTAACAAGAGGATAAAGGCACAAGCCTCTAGACCAAGCTCACACCAGGGGACAGATATCAAAAGCAAGAGGAATTATGGTCCTGCAGCCAGTTGAAAGAAGATCACAAACACATTAATTTAGATAAAATGAGAAGACAAAGAAATAAGTAACACCTTGCTAATAGTTTCCTTTGTTGTGCAGAAGCTTTTAAGTTTAATTAGATCCCATATGTTTATTTTTGCTTTTATTTCCAATATTCTGGGAGGTGGGTCATAGAAGATCCTGCTGTGATGTATGTCGGAGAGTGTTTTGCCTATGTTCTCCTCTAGGAGTTTTATAGTTTCTGGTCTTATGTTTAGATC
Source organism: Bos mutus (assembly GCF_027580195.1). Lineage (NCBI taxonomy): Eukaryota > Metazoa > Chordata > Mammalia > Artiodactyla > Bovidae > Bos > Bos mutus. The sequence continues at coordinate 64,512,742 of NC_091646.1, read as the reverse complement.
TTTAATCCATTTTGAGTTTATTTTTGTGTAAGGTGTTAGAAAGTTGAAAAGGCAGCCTTCAGAATGGGAGAAAATAATAGCAAATGAAGCAACGGACAAACAACTAATCTCAGAAATATACAAGCAACCCCTACAGCTCAACTCCAGAAAAATAAATGACCCAATCAAAAAATGGGCCAAAGAACTAAATAGACATTTCTCCAAAGAAGACATACAGATGGCTAACAAACACATGAAAAGATGCTCAACATCACTCATTATCAGAGAAATGCAAATCAAAACCACTATGAGGTACCATTTCACGCCAGTCAGAATGGCTGCGATCCAAAAATCTACAAGCAATAAATGCTGGAGAGGGTGTGGAGAAAAGGGAACTCTCTTACACTGTTGGGCATACACACTGAGGAAACCAGAAGGGAAAGAGACACGTGTACCCCAATGTTCATTGCAGCACTGTTTATAATAGCCAGGACATGGAAGCAACCTAGATGCCCATCAGCAGATGAATGGATAAGAAAGCTGTGGTACATATACACAATGGAGTATTACTCAGCCATTAAAAAGAATACATTTGAATCAGTTCTAATGAGATGGATGAAACTGGAACCTATTATACAGAGTGAAGTAAGCCAGAAAGAAAAACACCAATACAGTATACTAAAGCATATATATGGAATTTAGAAAGATGGAAACAATAACCCTGTGTACGAGACAGCAAAAGAGACACCGATGTATAGATCAGTCTTATGGACTCTGTGGGAGAGGGAGAGGGTGGGGAGATTTGGGAGAATAGCATTGAAACATGTATAATATCATGTATGAAATGAGTCGCCAGTCCAGGTTCGATGCATGATACTGGATGCTTGGGGCTGGTGCACTGGGACGACCCAGAGGGAGGGTAGGGGAGGGAGAAGGGAGGAGGGTTCAGGATGGGGAACTCGGGTATACCTGTGGTGGATTCATTTCGATATTTGGCAAAACTAATACAATATTGTAAAGTTTAAAAATAAAATAAAATTAAAAAAAAAAGAAATAAGTAACATATGAAAGAGTGACATAAACACTACAAAAACAACACAGTGAAGAGGAAATAGGCTATCTACAAGAAAAATAATTCAGAGTAATGATATTAAAATTGATCCAAGATTTTGGTAAAGTAATGGAGACACGAATTGACAAGATACAAGAAAAGTTTAACAAAGACCTAGAACAACTAAAGAACAATCAAACAGAGATGAACAATAAAATAACTGAGATTAAAAATACACTACAAGGAATCAATAGCAGAATAACAGAGGCAGAAGAATGGAAATGTGACCAGGAAGACAGAATGGTGGAAATCACTGCTGTGGAATGAAATAAAGAAAAAATAATGAAAAGAAATGAGGATGGAGATGGGAGAAGATGGCAGAGGAATAAGATGGAGAGATCATTTCCGTCCCTACAAATGCACTGAAAATTCATCTGAATATGGAACAATTCCTACAGAACAACTTCTGAATGCTAGCTGCTGCTGCTAAGTCACTTCAGTCGTGTCCGACTCTGTGCGACCCCATAGACGGCAGCCCACTAGGCTCCTCTGTCCCTGGGATTCTCCAGGCAAGAATACTGCAGTGGGTTGCCATTTCCGTCTCCAATGCATGAAAGTGAAAAGTGAAAATGAAGTCGCTCAGTTGTCCCCGACTCTTAGCGACACCAAGGACTGCAGCCTACCACGCTCCTTCGTCCATGGGATTTTCCAGGCAAGAGTCCTGGAGTGGGGTAGACAAGCCCAAACTTTCAAAAAGACAAGCTGATCTCCCTAGGATGAGGTAGGGCAAAAGATTAAAAAAGAGACAAAGGATTTCAGTACAGGGAACTACACTGCAGAGAGGGATTCATCAAGGAGGAAAAGTTTCCCCACACTCGGAAAACCTCTCACAGGCTGGGTCAGGGGGAGCTTCAGAACGTCTGAAGGTAGCACAACAATGGGTGCTCAGAAGTCAAAACAGAGAGAATTCACCACAGAGATCATTCAGTTCAGTTCAGTTCAGTTCAGTCGCTCAGTCGACTCCAACTCTTTGCGACCCCATGAATGGCAGCACGCCAGACCTCACTGTCCATCTCCAACTCCCAGAGTTCACTCAAACTCACATCCATCGAGTTGGTGATGTCATCCAGCCATCTCATCCTCTGTAATCCCCTTTCCTCCTGCCCCCAATCTCTCCCAGCATCAGAGTCTTTTCCAATGAGTCAACTCTTCGCATGAGGTGGCCAAAGTACTGGAGTTTCAGCTTTAGCATCATTCCTTCCAAGGAACACCCAGGACTGATCTCCTTTAGAATGGACTGGTTGGATCTCCTTGCAGTCCAAGGGACTCTCAAGAGTCTTCTCCAACACCACAGTTCAAAAGCATCAATTTTTCAGTGCTCAGCTTTCTTCACAGTCCAACTCTCACATCCATACATGACCACTGGAAAAACCATAGCCTTGACTAGACAGACCTTTGTTGGCAAAGTAATGTCTCTGCTTTTGAATATGCTATCTAGGTTGGTCCTAGCTTTCCTTCCAAGGAGTGAGCGTCTTTTAATTTCCTGGCTGCAATCACCATCTGCAGTGATTTTGGAGCCCCCCGAAATAAAGCCTGACACTGTTTCCACTGTTTCCCCACCTATTTCCCATGAAGTGTCAAATAGCAATTGTCAGCCAAGAAGTGGGTTGCAGGCCTCTACCCACAGCAGTGTGGGGGCGGGGTGCTGAGGCTCAGGCGCAGGTGTCAGACCCCAGGGAGAGGACCAGAGTTGACTGCAGTGAGGATACTCTGAGGGATCTAGTGCAATAGCTGAGAGAATCCAAGGAAAAGACTGGGCTTCCCCGAGTGGCAAGAAGCAGTTGTCGCCCAGGACACTCTAATTCAACACATTCTCAGACAGTGAGTAGCTTAGTGTCTGCAGACCCCCAAATCAGCAAAGCTGGTCAGAGACCCAGTGGAGGGAATTAGTTTTGAGATTGTAGTTTAAGATCCCAGAAGGGGAAATGTAAGCCATAGCCACTGCCAAAGCCAGGGCAAGTACATAAGGTAGTGGACAAAACACTGCTGATGCAGTACCATCACCAGATGTGGCAGCTACAACCAGGTTTTGGGCAGCACAGGTTACTGCTCATACCTTTCTGGGAGCCTAAGCAGCTTGGTTCTTTCTAGGGACCATGAGCTAGAGCCAATTTCTCTGGGAGAGTACATGATCTGCCTCAGACTGTAACAACATCCAATAAGTTTCAACCAGCACAGGCACTCCCTGCTGCATGCCAGTTGTGACTGGCATACCCCTCTCTCTCCTCAGCTGGACCGAGCAAGAATCTCAATAAACCTCAGCCTTTGTCCCCTCATGTCTTGGTGGGGAACAATCACTGCAGAGCTTGGCCCCAAACCAAAGCAGAACACCAATGGCTGTGTGACCAAAGAAGGGAAAAGGAATTAGCTCCAGCAGCATCAGGAGTTACATACCCACAATTAACCTGAGACTGTAGGCTTTAGGGGCAACTGTGATTTGGGAGAAGTATAAGCTGGAGTAAGGCCAGATCTGAGACTGAGAAGAACTCACAATATCCACAACAGGTGCAGAGAACTTCCTAGAAATATTTGAGGACTTTGGTGTGAGTTTCACTGGGTGCTCTGAGCTATTGAATGTTGCTTTCACCAATCATGTGGGATTTTGTTTTCTGTGCTGTGTAGCTTGTGAGGTTTTGGTGTTACAGTAGGGGTAGAGCCTGAACCCCCGAGGTGGAAAAGCCAAGTCCAGGACTTTGAACCACTAGAGAATGCCATACCCCATGGAACATTAATTGATGAGAACTCTCCCAATGGCCTCCATCTCAATATTAAAACCAAGAGCAAAACATGAGCACAATTCTGTACATCAATAGACAGGATGACAAAAGCCATAGCAAAGTCTAGACACCCCAAAACACACTATTACACACAGCACTATCCTTCAGAGAGAAAAGATCCAGCTCTATCCACCAGAATACAGTTACAAATTCCACCAACCAGGAAATCTTCACAAGGCATTGGTCCAACTACACCCATGGGGAGCAGACTCCACAATTAAGAGGAACTATGACCTTCCAGACTGCAGAAGGAGACCCCACCCAAACACAGTAAATTAAACAAAATGAAAAGACAGAGAAATATGCAGCAGATGGAGATACATGCTAAAAACCCACAAGACCAAAAAAATGAAGAGGATATGGGAAGTCTACCTGAAAAAGGATTCAGGGTAATGATAGTAAAGATGATCAAAATCTTGAAAATAAAGTGGAGGCACAGAAAATAGCCTGGAGGCATGGATCGAGAAGATGCAAGAAATGTTTAACAAGGACCTAGAAGAATTAAAGAAGAGACAATCAGCAGTGAGATTATCATTGCTGAGAAGAGACAATAACAGATTAAAAATACTCTAGAGAGACTCAAATGGAGAAGGCAATGGCACCCCACTCCAGTACTCTTACCTGGAAAATCCCACGGACGGAGAAGCCTGGTAGGCTGCAGTCCATGGGGTCTCTAAGAGTCGGACACGACTGAGAGACTTCACTTTCACTTTTCACTTTCATGCATTGGAGAAGGAAATGGCAACCCACTCTAGTGTTCTTGCCTGGAGAATCCCAGGGATGGGGGAGCCTGGTGGGCTGCCATCTACGAGGTCGCACAGAGTCGGACACGACTGAAGTGATGTAGCAGCAGCAGCAGAGAGACTCAAAAACAGAGTAACTAATGCAGAAGAACAGATAAGTGAGCTGAAAGATAGAATGGTAGAAATAAATGAAACAGATCTGAGACAACATTAAACATAACAACATTAAAATCATAGGGATCCCAGAAGAAGATGAAAGGAAAGGGCATGAGAAAATATTTGAGGAGAATGTAGTTGAAAATTTCCCCAAATGGAAAAAGAAATAACCACCCAAGTACACGAAGCCAAGAGAGTCCCATACAGAATAAATCCAAGGAGAAATATGACAAAACACATATTAATCAAAGTGAAAAAAAACACAAAGAACAAATATTAAAAGCAGCAAGAAAAAAGCAACACATAACACACAAGGGGATACCCATAAGGCTAAAAGCTGCTCGTTCTACAAAAACCCTGCAAGCCAAAAGGGAGTAGCAGGATATACTTACAGTGATTAAAGGAAAAAACTACAATCAGGATTACTCTATCCAGCAATGATCTCATTCAGATTCAAAGAAGAAATCAAACAGACAAGCAACAGTTAAGAGAATTCATCACCACCAAACCAGCTTTACAACAAATGCTAAAAGAACTTCTATAGACAGAAAACAAAAGATAAAGAAAAGGCCTACAAAAACAAACCCAAAACAATAAATAGCAATAGGATCATACATATCATTAATTACCTTAATTGTCAATGGACTAAATGCTCTACCCAAAAAGACATAGATTGGTTGAATGGATACAAAGCAAGACCTCTATATATACTGTCTACAAGAGACCCAACTCAGAACTAGGAACACATACAGACTGAATGTGAAGGGCTGGAAAAATATACTCCATGCAAATGGAAATCAAAAGATAACAGGAGTAGCAATACTCAGAAAAACTGTGCTATAAAATAAAGACCATTACACGAGACAAAGAAGGACACTACATAATGATCAAAGTGTTAATCCAAGAAGACATAACAATTATAAATATATATTTACCCAATATAGGAGCACCTCAATACATAAGGCAAATATTAACAGCTATTAAAGGGGAAATCAGCAGTAATACAATAATAGTGAAGGAATTTAATATCCCACACACACTAATCGACAGATAATCCAGACAGAAAATTAATAAAGAAACACAAGCTTCAGATGACACATTGGGCCAGTTGGATCCAATTTATATATAGGAGATTTCATCTAAAGGCAGTAGATTCCAGTTTTTCTAAAGTACACATGGAAAAAAAAATACACATGGAACATTATCCAGGATAGATCACATCTTGGGTCACAAATTAAGCCTTGGCAAATTTTTAAAAAATTTCAAACATCTTTTCTGGCAATGCTATTAGATTATATATCAACTATAGGGGCAAAAAAGCTATAAAAACACAAACACATTGAGGCTAAAAGATAAACTTCTGAATAACCAACAGTTCACTGAAGAAATCAAAAAGGAAATAAAAATATACCTAAAAATAAATGACAATGAAAACATGAAAGCTCAAGACCTATGGGATGCAACAAAAACAGTGCTAAGAGGGAATTTTATAGCATTAAATCCCTACCTCAAGAAACAAGAAAAACATTGAATAAACAACCTAATCTTACATCTAATGAAACTAGAAAAATGAGAACAAAAAACCCTCAAAATTAGTTATTGTTCAGTTGCTAGGTTGTGTCTGACTCTTCGTGACCCCATGAACTGCAACATGCCAGGCTCCACTGTCATTCACTGTCTCCAGGAATTTCCTCAAACTCATGTCTGTTGAGTTGGTGATGCTGTCCAACCATCTCATCCTCTGTCTCCTCCTTCTCCTCCTGCCTTCAATCTTTCCCAGCATCAAGGTCTTTTCCAATGAGTCAGCTCTTTGCATCAGGTGGGCAAAGTATTGGAGCTTCAGCTTCAGCATCAGTCCTTCCAATGAATATTCAGGGTTGATTTCATTTAGAATCGACTGATTTGATCTCCTCGCTGTCCAAAGGATTCTCAAGAGACTTCTCCAGCACCACATTCCAAAAGCATCAATTCTTTGGTGCTCAGCCTTCTTTATGGTCCATCACTCACATTCATAAAACACATAAAAAGGATCATGCATCATGCTTAAGTGGGCTTTTCCCTAGGGATACAAGAATGCTTCAGTATATGCAAATCAATGTGACACGCCATATTAACAAATTTAAAGATCAAAAATAATATTATCATCTGAAGAGATGCATAGCTTTCAAGAAAATCTAACACCTGTATATGACAAAAACTCTCCAAAAAATAGGCATAGATCTTATTCGGATTCAAGGGAGAAATCAAAAGCTTTACAGATAGGCAAAAGTCAAGAGTATTTACCACCACCAGAGCACCTTTATAACAAATGCTAAAGGAACTTCTTTAGGCAGAATACACAGAGATTAAAAGAGAAAGCAAAAAAATTATCCACAAAACAAACCAAAAACAATTAAGGAAATGGCAATAGAAACGTCCATATACACACTTGCCTTAAATGTTAATGGCTCAAATAATCCAACTAAAAGACATAGGCTGACTGAATGGATAAAAAAAAACAGGATCTGTATACACACACACACACACACACATATACATATGCTGTCGACAAGAGACCCATTTTTATCCTAGGGACATGTATAGACTAAAAGTGAGGAGATGAAAAAAAAATTCATGCAAATGAATATCAAAAGAAAACTGGAGTAGCAATAAAAATAGACTTTATATATAAATAGACTTTTTATATTAAAAAAATAGACTTTTTATATAAAAATAGACTTTAAAATAACTACTATTACAAGAGACAAGGAAAGGGCTTCTTTGGTGGCTCAGTGGTAAAAATCTGCCTGCCAATGCAGGAGACACAGGTTTGATCTCTGGTCTAGGAAGATCCCACATGCCACAGAGAAACTAAGCCCATGCAAAACATCTATTGAGCCTATTCTTTAGAGTCTGTGTTCCACAACAAGAGAAGCGACCACAGTGAGAAGCCTGTACACCACAACTAGAGAAAAGCCCATGCAGCAACAAAGATCAAGCATGGCCAAAATAAATAAATAAAATTATTTTTAAAAAGAGACAAGGAAAGGCATTACATAATAATTAAGAGATCAATCAAAGAACAAGATATAACAATTGTAAATATATATGAACCTAAAATAGCAGCATCCCATATATAAGACAAATACTAACAGCCATTAAAGGAGAAATAGATAGTAACTCAATAAGAGTAAGAAACTCCAAGAACCGACTTACAACAATTGATAGATCATCCAGACAGAGAATTAAAAAAGAAAGAGAAACTGATAGACTTAATTGGTATTTATAGGACATTCCATCTGAAAGCAAAATAATATAATATCTTCTCAAGTACACACAGAACATTCTCCAGGACAGATCACATCTTGGGCCACAAATCAAGCCCTAGTAAATTTAGGAAAATTTAAATCATATTAAGCATGTTTTCTGACTAAAACAATATAAGATTATAAATCAACTACATGAAAAATGCTGTGAAAAGCACAAATGAACGGAAGCTAAAAAAATGTTACTAAAAAACCAATAAATCAGTGAAGAAATCAATGAGGAAATTAAAAAAAAAAAAAGAAACTAGAAACAAATTACAAATGAAACACAATGATCCAAAAACCATGGGACATAGAAAAAGCAATTCTAAGAGGGATGTTTATAGGAATACAATCACCTCAAAAACAAGAAAAATCTCAAATAAATAGCATAAACTTACACCTAAAACAACTAGAAAAAGTAAGAAAAACAAACAGTAGAAGGAAGGAAATCATAAAGATCTGAGCAGAAGTCATTGAAATAGAGACAAAACAATCAATAGCAAAAATCAATGAAACTAAATGCTGGTTCTTTGAGATGATATACAAAATTTATTAACATTTAGCCAAACTCATCAAGAGAAAAACAGAGAGTTCTCCAGTCAATATAATGAAAAATGAAAAAGAATTTACTAGGAACACCACAGAAATACAAAGATAATAAGAGACTACTACGAGTAACTACACACCAATAAAATGGACAGCCTAGGAAAAAAACCAACAAATTCTTAGAAAGGTACAACCTTACAAAACTGAGCTTGGAAAAGATAGAAAATATGAACAAATTAATCACAAATACTGAAATTTAAACTGTGATTAAAGTTCTGAATGAGACAGGGCATTCAGGTCTGGTGCACTGGGACAACACAGAGGAATAGGATGGGGAGGGAGGTGGGAGGGGGGTTCATGATGGGGGACACGTGTACACCCATGGCTGATTCATGTCAATGTATGACAAAAACCACTACAATATTGTAAAGTAATTAGCCTCCAGTTAAAATAAATAAATTAATTAAAAAAAAATCTTCCAACAAAGAAAAAGTCCAGGAGCAGATGACTCCACAGGCAAAATCTATCAAACATTCAGAGAAGAGTCAACACACGCCCTTCTGAAACTCTTCCAAAAGTGTGCAAATTGCAGAGGAAGGCCATCATAACTTTGATTCAAAAACCAGCAAAAGATATCAAGACAGAAAACAACAAAATTCTGCAAAGCATTATCCTTCAATTAAAAAATAAATTAAAAAAAAGAAAATTACAGGCCAATATCACTGATGAACATAGACACAGAAATCCTTAACAAAATCCTAGCAAACCAAATCCAACAACACATTAAAAGGATCATACACACATGGTCAGGGGGATTTAGCCCCATGATGCAAGGGATTTTCAGTATCTGCAAGTCTATCAGTGTGATATACCACATCAACAAGTTGAAGAATAAAAAACATGATCATCTCAATAGATGCAGGAAAAGCTTTTGACAAAATTCAGCAAACATTTATGATAAACACTCCCCAAAAAATGGGTTTAAAGGGAACCTACCTCAACATAATGAAAGCCATAAGACAAAATCATATCCAACATTATTCTCAATGGTGAAAAAACATTTCCTCTAAGATGAGAAACAAACCTAGGATGTCCACTCTTGCCATTAGCATTCAACATAATTTTGGAAGTGCTAGTCATGACAACCAGAGGAAGAAAAGAAATAAAATGAATCCAAATTGGAAAGAAAGAGGTAAAATCATCAATGTTTGCATATGATGTGACCCTGTACATAGAAAATTTTAATCATGCTACCAGAAAACTACTAGAGTTCAACAATGAAATTGAGGTATAGTTGATTTACAATGTTGTATTAGTTTCAGGGGGCTTCCCTCGTGGCTAGGCTTCCCTGGTGTCTTAGACAGTGAAGAATCCACCTGCAATGCTGGAGACTTGGGTTTGATCCCTGGGTTGTGAAGATCTCCTGGAGGAGGGCATGGCAACCCACTCCAGTATTCTTGCCTGGAGAATTCCATGAGCAGAGGTGCCTGGAAGGCTACAATACATGGGGTCACAAAAAGTTGAACACGGCTAAGTGACAAAGGAAAGCACATTAGTTTCAGGTGTACAGCAAAGTAAATCTGATATATGTATATATATAATCTTTTTTAGATTCTTTTCCATTTTAGATTATTTTCTTACATAGGCCATTGCAGAGTATAGAGTTTCCTGCTGTATACAGTATGTCATTATTAGTTTTATATTTTATATGTAGTATGAGGTATGTGCCAATCTCAATTTTCCAATTTATTCATTCCCCACTTACCCCTCCAGTAACCATAAGTTTATTTACTATATCTGTTTTGTAGATAAGTTTACTTGTATTCTTTTTAAGATTCCACGTATAACCAATATCATATAACCAATATAACCAAATCATAAGATATTTGTCTTTCTCCATCTGACTTATTTCACTCAGTATGACAATCTCTATGTCTATCCATGTTGCTGCAAATCACATCATTATTTTGCTTTTTTATGATTGAGTAATATTCCATTGTATATATCGACCAGATCTTCTTTATTCATTCCTCTGTTGATAAACATATAGGTTGCTTTCTTTCCCTGGCTATTGTAAATAGTGCTTCTATGAACGTTGCAAAAGCTCTAAATAGGCATTTCTCCAAAGAAGACATAAAGATAGCTTAATAGTACATGAAAGCATGGTCAACATAACTAATTGTTACAGAAATGTAAATCAAAACTAAAATGTGGTATCCCCTCACATTGGTTAGAATGTTCATTATCAAAAAATATCTACAAACAATAAATGCTGGAGAGGGTGTGGGGGAAAGGGAATCCTCCTAAACTGTTGGTGGTAATGTAAATTGGTATAGCCCCTATGGAGAACCGTATGGAGGTTCCTTAAAAAACTAAAACTAGAACTACCATATGATCCAGCAATCCCATTCCTGGGCCTATATCTGGAGATATACAATTTGATATGATACATACACCCATGCATGCATGACACTCCTTCTTGATAGAAATTCAACAAACTAGGAATAGAAGGAAACTACTTCAATATAATAAAGGCCATATGCAAAAAGTCCACAACTAACATTATACTCAATGGTGAAATACTGGCATCTTTCCTCTCAATTCAGGAATAAGACAAGGATGCCTTCTTCCACTACTTAACACAGTACTAAAACTCTTAACCAGAGCAATTAGGCAAGAAAAAGAAATAAAAGACATTCAAATTTAAAAAAATAAATAAACAGAGTTTTCTCTATTCACAGAAAACAAATTTTATATGTAGAACACCTAAATATTTCACACACGCACACGCATACACACACACACACATGAACTTTTAGAACTAATAAATGATTTCAGTAAAGTAGCATAGCATAAAGTCAAACACTAAAGTTAGTTGCATTTCTAGACACTAACAATGAGCACTATGAAAGGAAAAGTTTAAAACAATTCAATTCACAAAATCATCAAAAAGAATAAAATACTTAAGAGTGAGTTTAATTATTGGGATTAAAAACTTGTATACTGGAAGCCACTGTGTGTGCTAACTCACTTCAGTCGTGTCTGACTCTTTGCGACCCTATGGACTGCAGCCAGCCAGGCTCCTCTGTTCCTGGGGATTTTCTGGGCAAGAATACTGGAGTGGGTTGCATGCCTTTTCCAGAGGTGACCTAGGGACTGAACCCACATCTCTTATGTCTCCTGCATTGGCAGGCAGATTCTTTACCACTAGTACCACCTGGGAAGCCCTGGAAGCCACAAAATCTTGCTTTAAAAATTAGGAAAACACCAAGAACTAAATGGAAAGACATTCTAATGTTCAGGGGTTGAAAGACTTTATATTGTTGAGATATCAATACTACCCAATGCAGTCTACAAATTTAATACAATCACTATCAAAATCCTAATAATATTTTTTCAGAAATAGGAAAACCCATTCTAAAATTCATGTGGGACCTTAAAAGGTTGCTGTTGTGAGCCCTGTATTACACTGGGATTTGTGACCTCCAAAGGAGATGATTTCCATCTGGGGTCAGAGACAAGGTTTGACTACTTGGAGATTTTGTGTAGCAAAGTTTTATTAAAGTATAATAGCAATAGGGAAAGCTTCTGACATAGACATCAGAAGGAGACAGAAAGAGTGCCCCCTTGTTAATTTTTAGCAAGGGGTTTTATGTCTGTTGAAGTGAAAGTGAAAGTTGCTCAGTCGTGTCAGATTCTTTGCGATCCCATGGATTCTACACAGTCCATGGGATTCTCCAGGCTAGAATACTGGAGTGGGTAGCCTTTCCCTTCTCCAGCGGATCTTCTCGACCCAGCAATCAAACCTGGGTCTCCTGCATTGCAGGTGGATTCTTTACCAATAATCAGATAAGAGAGACATCTTAAGGCTGAGGGAGTTTTACCAGGCACCTCTCCCACAATGTGCACTTTTAGGATAGGATAGCATGAGGTGTGTCATCCCCAGGACATAAAATAACTGACAGGAATATGGGTTTGTTAAGCCATTATCAGCCCAAGGTTTGAGAAAAGAAAAAAGTTAGTCTTTTGAGGAACCATTTTGAAGAAAGGCAGATTCCAATGCAAATACACAGCTTCATTAACATAGCTTAAGAAAAACATTTCCATAAGAAAAATGTATTGGTTGGCTCAAGGCAGAACCAGGTGTCCTTAACAAAGAATTAAAGCAGTCTCTTTTAAATCTGTGTAGAGAAGGAAAAAATATCTGCCAATTGCAGTGTATTTCCTCCTGCCACTTGGGGATCTCTGGCCTTCCTGCTGGCTATCTTCTCAATCTCGAGGGGCCCAACATTCTGAGTGCATACTCGAATTTTTTTTAAGTAGGAAATCTCACACTTGCTGATAACCAATCTTACTAAAAATCCATAACAATAAAACAGTATTTATTAGCATAAAGACAAACATTCAGACAAATGGAGTAGAGCTCACAAATAAATGCTCATATGCATTGGCAAATGATTTAAAAAATATGTATTTAGCTGTGCCGGGTCTTAGTTGTGGCATGTGGGATCTTTTGATGCAGCCCACAGAGGAAAATTCTGAAAGAGATGGGAATACCAGACCACCTGACCTACCTCTTGAGAAACCTATATGCGGGTCAGGAAGCAACAGTTAGAACTGGACATGGAACAACAGACTGGTTCCAAATAGGAAAAGGAGGACGTCAAGGCTGTATATTGTCACCCTGTTTATTTAACTTCTATGCAGAGTACATCATGAGAAAAACTGGGCTGGAAGAAGCACAAGCTGGAATCAAGATTGCCGGGAGAAATCTCAATAACCTCAGATATGCAGATGACACCACTCTTATGGCAGAAAGTGAAGAGGAACTGAAAAGCTTCTTGATGAAAGTGAAAGGCTTAAAGGTCAACATTCAGAAAACTAAGATCATGGCATCTGGTCCCATCACTTCATGGGAAATAAGTGGGGAAACAGAGGAAACCGTGTCAGACTAAATTTTTTTCTGGGCTCCAAAATCACTGCAGATGGTGATTGCAGCCATGAAATTAAAAGATGATTACTCCTTGGAAGGAAAGTTATGACCAACATAGATAGCATATTGAAAAGCAGAGATGCTACTTTGCCAACAAAGGCCCGTCTAGTCAAGGCGATGGTTTTTCCTGTGGTCATGTATGGATGTGAGAGTTGGACTGTGAAGAAAGCTGAGCGCTGAAGAATTGATACTTTTGAACTGTGGTGTTGGAGAAGACTCTTGAGAGTCCCTTGGACTGCAAGGAGATCCTTAGACTAAAGGAGATCCTTTAGTCCATCCTAAAGGAGATCAGTCCTGGATGTTCATTGGAAGGACTGATGCCGAAGCTGAAACTCCAAAACTTTGGCCACCTCTTGCGAAGAGTTGACTCATTGGAAAAGACTCTGATGCTGGGAGGGATTGGAGGCAGGAGGAGAAGGGGACGACAGAGGATGAGATGGATGAATGGCATCACCGACTTGATGGACGTGAGTCTGAGTGAACTTCGGGAGTTGGTGATGGACAGGGAGGCCTGGCCGTGCTGTGATTAATGGGGTCGCAAATAGTCGGACAAGACTGAGTGATTGAACTGAGCTGAATAGATTCTAGAGTGTGAGTGCTTCTGTAGTTGCAGTACACAGGCTTACTTGTTCTGTGGCATGTGAGATCTTAGTTCCAAAACGAGGGATGAAATTCACATGCCCTGCATTGCAAGGTAGATTCTTAGCACTGCACTACCAGGGAAGTCCCTCAAATGAGTTTTTGTGAAGGGAATCAAGACCATTTAATGAGGATAGATAATTCAACAATTTGCTTTGGAAAAATTAAGCATCCATATACAAGAGAATGAATTTGAAGCTTTATTTTTTACCTTACAAAAATTTACTTAAAGTGAATCAAAGAACAAAATAAAACCTAAAACTTCAAAGCTCTTAGAAGAAAATATTAGGAACAAGCTTCCTGACATTGATTATACAATAACTTTTTATGTAAGACATCAAAAGCAAAGGCATAATTTTTTTTAATAGATAAGCTGAATTTCATCAAAATTAAAAACAGACACAAAAATCAAGTGGGGAAAAGAACAAAACTGGAACTGGAAATTGAAAAATGCATACTTTTCAATTTCAAACTAACTACAAAGCTACAGAAATCAAGCCTATGTGGTATTAATATAAGTATGAACACATAGATCAATTGGATAGAACTAGAACCCAGAAATTAAGAATAATGATTTTTCTTTTCAACAAATAATACCAGGACAATTGGATATCCACATGTATATGATAAAATCTGCCCTCCTTAATTTACACACATAAATTAACTCTATGTGAATCACAAATATAAATGCAAGAGTTAAAGTATAAAGCTTCTAGAGTAAAACATAGCTTAAAGTATTCTTGATATTAGAAATGCTAATTATTACTTGCATATGACACAAAAATCACAGACAACACAAGTAAAAATAGACTAAATAAAACTTTGAACCTTCTGTGTTTCAAAGCACACAATGTATAAAGTAAAAAGGCAATTTACTGAATGGGAAAATATTTGCAAATCATATATATGATAAGGGATTAAAATCCAGAATATATAATTAACTCCAGCTCAACTGAAAAAACAAAACAACACACTTTAAAAAATTATAAAACATTTGAATAAATTTTTTCCTAGTAACATATGCATTAATGCTAAGTTGCTTCAGTCATGTCCCACCAGGCTCGTCTGTCCACAGGATTCTCCAGCCAAGAATACTGGAGTGGATTGTCATGCCCTCTTCTGGGAGATCTTGCTGATCCAGGGATGGAACCTGCATCTCTTAAGTCTCCTGCATTGGCAGATGAGTTCTTTACCATTAATTCCACCTGGGAAGCCTATAAAATGGACCAAATAAGTACATGAAGAGATGTTCATTATCACTAAACATTCAGTTCAGTTCAGTTCAGTTCAGTCTCTCTCTCAGTCATGTCAGACTCTTTGCAACCCCATGGACTGCAGCACACCAGGCTTCCCTATCCATCACTAACATCTAGAGCTTGCTCAAACTCACGTCCATCGAGTCAGTGATGCCATCCAACCAACTTATCCTCTGTCATCTCTGTCTCCACCTGCCTTCCATCTTTCCCAACATCAGGGTCTTTTCCAATGATTTGGTTCTTTGCATCAGGTGGCCAAAGTATTGGAGCTTCAGCTTCAGCATCAGTCCTTCCAATGAATATTCAAGACTGATTTTCTTTAGGATTGACTGGTTTGATCTCCTTGCTGTCCAAGGAACTCTCAAGAGTCTTCTCCAATGCCAGAGTTCAAAAGCATCAATTCTTCGAGCTCAGCTTTCTTTACGGTCCAACTCTCACATCCATGCATGACTACTGGAGAAAACATCTTTAACTAGATGGACCATTGTCTGCAAAGTAAAGTCTCTGCTTTTTAACATGCTGTCTATGTAGGTCATAGCTTTTCTTCTGAGAAGCAAGTGTCTTTTAATTTCATGGCTAAAGTCACAATCTGCAATGATTCGGGAGCCCAAGAAAATAATCTGCCACTGTTTCCTTTGTTTCCCTATCTATTTGCCATGAAGTGATGGGACAGGATGCTATGATCTTAGTTTTTTGAATGTTGAGTTTTAAGCCAACTTTTTCACTCTCCTCTTTCACCAAGAGGCTTTTTTAGTTCTTCTTCACTTTCTGCCATAAGGATGGTGTCATCTGCACATCTGAGGTTATTGATACTTCTCCCCACAATCTTGATTCCAGCTTGTGCTTCATCCAGCCTAGCATTTCACATGATGTACACTGCATATATGTTAAATAAGTAGGGTGACAATATACAGGCTTGACTTACTCCTTTCTCAATTTAGTACCTGTCTGTTGTACCATGCCCAGTTGTAACTGTTGCTTCTTGACCTGTATACAAGTTTCTCAGAAGGCAGGTAAGGAGGTCTGCTATTCCCACCTCTTGAAGAATTTTCCACAGTTTGTTGTGATCCACACAGTCAAAGGCTTTGGTGTAGTCAATAAAGCAGAAGTATATATTATTCTGGAACTCTTGTTTTTTTGATGATCCAATGGATGGTGGCAATTTGATCTCTGGTTCCTCTGCCTTTTATAAATCCATCTTGAACAACTGGAAGTTCATGGTTCACATACTGAAGCCTGACTTGGAAAAGTTTGAGCATTACTTTGCTAGTGTGTGAGATGAGTACAACTGTGTGGTAGTTTGAATATTCTTTGGTATTGCTTTTCTTTGGGATTTGAATGAAAACTGACCTTTTCCAGTCTTGTGGCACTGCTGAAGTTTCCAAATTTACTGGCGTATTGAGTTTAGCACTTTCACAGCATCTTTTTTTTTTTTTTTTAATTTATCCATATTTTTGCTTATTGTATTTTTTAATATAAATGTATTTATTTTAATTGGAGGCTAATTACTTTACTATATTGTATTGGTTTTGCCATACATCAATATGAATCCACCATGGGTGTACATGTGTTCCTTATCCTGAATCCCCCTCCCAACTCCCTCCCCATACCATCCCTCTGGGTCATCTCAGTGCACCAGCCCCAAGCATCCTGTATCATGCATCAAACTTGGACTGAAAATTCATTTAATATATGATATTATATATGTTTCAATGCCATTCTCCCAAATCACCCCACCCTCTCCCTCTCCTACAGAGTCCAAAAGACTGTTCTATACATCTGTGTCTCTTTTGCTGTCTTGCATAAAGGGTTATTGTTACTATCTTTCTAAATTCCATATATATGTGTTAGAATACTGTATTGGTGTTTTTCTTTCTGGCTTACTTTAATCTGTATGCTGCTGCTAAGTCACTTTAGTTGTGTCCAACTCTGTGTGACCCCATAGATGGCAGCCCACCAGGCTTCCCCGTCCCTGGGGTTCTCCAGGCAAGAACACTGGAGTGGGTTGCCATTTCCTTCTCCAAAGGATGAAAGTGAAAAGTGAAAGTGAAGTCACTCAGTCGTGTCCGACCCTCAGTGATACCATGGATTTCAGCCTACCAGGCTCCTCCATCCATGGGATTTTCCAGGCAGGAGTACTGGAGTGGGGTGCCATTGCCTTCTCCATCACTCTGTATAGTAGGCTCCAGTTTCATCCACCACGTTAGAACTGATTCAAATGTATTTTTTTAATGGCTGAGTAATACTCCATTGTGTATATGTACCACAGCTTTTTTATCCATTCATCTGCAAAGCATCTTCTTTTAAGATTTGAAGTAACTCAACTGGAATTCCATCACCTCCACTAGCTTTGTTCATAGTGATGCTTCCTAAGGCCCATTTGACTTTGCATTCCAGGATGTCTGGCTCTAGATAATTGATCACACCATAGTGGTTATCCGGGTCATGGAGATCATTTTTAATAGTCTTTTGTATAGTGAAGCCCCTCACAAATCATTAGGAAGATGCAAATCAAAACCACAAGGAGATACCATCTCACAGCCATTAAGAAGGCTGCTATCAAAACAAACAGAAAATAGAAAGTGTTGACAGCAATGTGGAGATACTGGAATTCTTGTGCTCCAGTAATTGGACTGTAAATAGTGCAGCCATTTTGTAAAATTGTATAATGATTTCTCAAGAAATTAAAAACAGTTACCATGGGTCCCAACAATTTCACTGCTCATTATATAACCAAATGAATTGAAAGCAGGGACTTGAAGAGATATTTGTCCACTCGTGTTCATAGCTGCATCACTTACAGTAGCCAAAACGTGGCAGCAACCCAAGCGTTCATAAACAAATAAATAGCTAAACAAAGTGTGGTAATATAAATACAATGGAGTGTTACTTAGCTTAAAAAAAGAAGGAAATTCTGGCACATGCTACAACATGAATGAATGTTAGTGACATTATGGGAAGTGAAATAAGCTTGACACAAAAGGAGGCATACTCTGATTCCACTTATATATTTATCTAGAGTAATGAAATTAATAGAGACAGAAATTAGAAGAGTGGTTTTCAGGGACTGAAGGAGGGAAGAATGGGGAATTATTTCTTAATATTTATAGCATTTCAGTCGTACAAGATGAAAAAATTCTGAAGATGGATGGTACTGATGATACCATTCAGTTCAGTTCAGTTCAGTCGCTCAGTCGTGTCCGACTCTTTGCGACCCCATGAATAGTAGCACGCCAGGCCTCCCTGTCCATCACCAACTCTCGGAGTTCACTCAAACTCACGTCCAAGTCGGTGATACCATCCAGCCATCTCATCCTCTGTCATCCCCTTTTCATCCTGCCCCCAATCCCTCCCAGCATCAGAGTCTTTTCCAATGAGTCAACTCTTCACATGAGGTGGCCAAAGTACTAGAGTTTCAGCTTTAGCATTAGTAGGCAGTAGGAAGGCACTTATCTCAGTGACTGTAAAGTTAAAGTGAAAGTGAAGGTCACTCAATTATGTCTCACTCTTTGCAACTCCATGGACTATTTAGTCCATGGAATTCTCTAGGTCAGAATATTGGAGTGGGTAGCTTTTCCCTTCTCCAGAGGATCTTTCCAACTCAGGGATCAAACCCAGGTCTCCTGCATTGCAGGCTAATTCTTTACCAATTGAACTATGAGGGAATCCCCTCATACAGTGACTGAACTGTATAATTAAAATGGTTAAGATATTAAGTTTTATGCCATGTGTAAAACAGAAATACTAGAAAATTGCCAAATAGTATGGGAGACTAAGGGAACATAATGAGTAAATGCAAGTATGGTACACTGGAATGGATCCTAGAACAAAAAAGGGATATCAGTACAAATACTGGTGAAATCTGAATAATGTATGATCTTTTGCTAATTATGTGGAATCAATATTAATCTATTATTTTGAGAAGTGTATCATAGTTATGACAACATCAATGGAAAATGGATATAAGACATCTAGGGACTCTGTACTGTATCTGCAACTTTTCTATATCTGTAAATTGATTTTGAAATTAGAAGCTTGGGAGGAGCTAAGATGGCAGAGGAGTAGGATGGGGAGAACACTTTCTCCCCCACAAATCCATCAAAAGAACATTTAAACGCTGAGTAAATTCCACAAAACAACTTCTGAATGCCGGCAGAGGACATCAGGCACCCAGAAAAGCAACCCAAGTCTTCGAAAGGAGGTAGGGAAAAATATAAAAGACAAAAAAAGGGACAAAAGAAGGAGGGACAGAGTTCCGTCCCGGGAAGGGAGTCTTAAAAAGAGAGAAGTTTCCAAACACCAGGAAACCTTCTCACTGCCGAATCTGTGCCGAGCCTTGGAAGCACAGAGGGCAACATAACAGGGAGGAAAAATAAATAATTAAAACCCACACATTGTGAGCCCTATGGTAACTCCCCCAGCGGAGAAGCAGCACAGACACCTGCATACTCCATTAGCAAGCGGGGGCTGGGCAGGGAGGTGCGGCGCGGGCTGCATCGCAAGGATCTGGCCTGAATACCGCGAGCACTATCTGAGCGAAATAATTTGGGCTAGCAAACCAGACTGTGAGATATCTACCACGCGAAAAGCCAGCCCTAACCTATGACACCGCCAGGCCCGCGCACGGAACAAAGGACTGAACAGAAATAGCCGGCGGCAGACCATCCCCCTCCGGTGATAGGCAGCCAGAGCCAGAAGGGGACAATCGCAGCCCCGGAGAGACATTATCTATGAAACTGTAAGCAGGCTTCTTTGCTAACTAAAACTTCTTGGGGGTCTGGACGGTCAACATCTGCCTGAGAAGGTGTGCTGGTGTGCAACTAGATAACCGAGCGGCAGGGAGGTGATAAATTGCAGCAATCACGCACGCAAAACACCTCATCACCTGAGCTGCTCGGATCTGGGAAGGGCACAAAACGCAAGCCCAATGGAGAGTCTGCGCCTCTGAGGACTACCCGAGTGCCTGAACCTGAGCGGCTTGGACCTGGGAAGTACAGGCAGCCCAGGGCCGGCCGCGGATGGTTCATGGCGGAGCAACCTAGAGCCTGAGCAGCACGGGCAGAGAGGCTACACGCGCCGTGAACAGGGGCAGACCCAGTGTGGCTGAGGCACTGCGAGCACACGCTAGTGTTATTTGTTTGCAGCATCCCTCCCTACCTCCCCTCAGTGCGACTGAACAAGTGAGCCTATAAAAAAAAAATAAAAATAAGTCCTCTATTATTCCTTTAATTTCCACTTTTATAACCGATTACTTTGCAAAAAAAAAAAAAAAGAAGACCCTATTTTTTTTAAAGCAAACTTCATATATATATAATTTTTTAAATAATTTTTGACCTTTTTTTCTTTTTCCTTCTTTTCTTTAACATTGTATTTTTGAAATTCCAAACTCTAGATTTTTAATTTTAGCTTTTTAGTATTTGTTATCAATTTTGTACCTATAGTTTGTTTTTGTTTTTGTTTTTATATAATTTCTGGGACTCTTTTTTTTTTTTTTTTTTTTTTTCTCTGTTTCTTTCTCTTCTTTTAAATAACATTGTATATCTGAAATTCCAAACTCTATTCTAGATTTTTAATTTATGCTTTTTGGTATTTGTTATCAATTTTGTACCTGTATTCTTTTTTTTTATATAATTTATGTGACCTTGTTTGTTCTTTTTTTTTTTTCTCTCTCTCTTTTTTTTTTTCTTCTTTTTTTTTTTTTTTAACATTGTATTTTTGAAATTCCAAACTCTACTCTAGATTTTTAACTTTTGCTTTTTGGTATTAGTTATCAATTTTGTACCTATATTTTCTTTATAATTTTTGTGACCTTATTTGTTTTTGTTTGTTCGTTTTTTCTCTTTCTTTTCCTTCTTCTTTTTCTTTAACATCGTATTTTTGAAATTCCAAATTCTACTCTAGATTTTAAATTTTTGTTTTTATGTATTTGTTACCAATTTTGTACCTTAAGAACCCAATCTTCAGTACCCATTTTTCACTAGGGAGCGAGATTACTGGCTTAATTGCTCTCTCTCCCTTTGGACTCTCCTTTTTCTACACTAGGTCGCCTGTGTCTCCTCCTTAACCCCTCTCTACTCTACCCAACTCTGTGAATTTCTGTGTGTTCCAGACGGTGAACACTTAGGGAACTGATTACTGGCTGGATCTGTCTCCCTCCTTTTCATTCCCCCCATTTATCCTCCTGGCCACCTCTGCCACCTTCTTCCTTCTTCTCTGTATAACTCTGTGAACAACTCTGAGCAGTCGAGTTGTGGACTGCACATAAGGAAGAGATTACTGAATAGCCCACTCTCTCCTCTATTGATTCCACCTCATCTCATTTGGGTCACCTCTAACTCTCTCCTCACTCTTCTCTTCTCCATATAACGCTGTAAACCTCTTTGGGCGAAACAAGTTTCAGGGCAAGACATACCAAGCAAATTCTCCAGCAGCAAGGAACACAGCCCTGAGCTCCAAGATACAGGCAGCTCAAAGTCACTCCAAAACCATAGACATCCCATAACTCATTACTGGACATTTTATTGCACTCCAGAGAGAAGAAATACAGCTCCACTCACCAGAACACCGACACAAGTTTCCCTAACCAAGAAACCTTGACAAGCCACCTGTACAAACCCACAAAGAGCGAGGAAATGCCACAATAAATAGAACTCCACAAACTGCCAGAATACAGAAAGGACACCCCAAACTCAGCAATTTAAACAAGATGAAGAGACAGAGGAATACCCAGCAGATAAAGGAACAGGATAAATGCCCAGTAAACCAAACAAAAGAGGAAGAGATAGGGAATCTACCTGATAAAGAATTCCGAATAATGATAGTGAAATTGATCCAAAATCTTGAAATCAAAATGGAATCACAGATAAATAGCCTGGAGACAAGGATTGAGAAGATGCAAGAAAGGTTTAACAAGGACCTAGAAGAAATAAAAGAAAGTTAATATAAAATGAATAATGCAATAAATGAAATTAAAAACACTCTGGAGGCAACAAATAGTAGAATAACAGAGGCAGAAGATAGGATTAGTGAATTAGAAGATAGAATGGTAGAAATAAATGAATCAGAGAGGATAAAAGAAAACGAATTAAAAGAAATGAGGACAATCTCAGAGACCTCCAGGACAATATTAAACGCTACAACATTCAATCATAGGGGTCCCAGAAGAAGAAGACAAAAAGAAAGACCATGAGAAAATACTTGAAGAGATAATAGTTGAAAACTTCCTAAAATGGGGAAGGAAATAATCACCAAGTCCAAGAAACCCAGAGAGTCCCAAACAGGATAAACCCAAGGCGAAACACCCCAAGACACATATTAATCAAATTAACAAAGATCAAACACAAAGAACAAATATAAAAAGCAGCAAGGGAAAAACAACAAATAACACACAAGGGAATTCCCATTAGGATAACAGCTGATCTTTCAATAGAAAGTCTTCAAGCCAGGAGGGAATGGCAAGACATACTTAAAGTGATGAAAGAAAATAACCTACAGTCCAGATTATTGTACCCAGCAAGGATCTCATTCAAATATGAAGGAGAAATCAAAAGCTTCTCAGACAAGCAAAAGCTGAGAGAATTCAGCACCACCAAACCAGCTCTCCAACAAATACTAAAGGATATTCTCTAGAAAGAAAACACAAAAACAGTGTATAAACTCAAACCCAAAACAATAAAGTAAATGGCAACGGGATCATACTCATCAGTAATTACCTTAAAAGTAAATGGGTTGAATGCCCCAACCAAAAGACAAAGACTGGCTGACTGGATACAAAAACAAGACCCCTACATATGTTGTCTACAAGAGACCCACCTCAAAACAGGGGACACATACAGACTGAAAGTGAAGGGCTGGAAAAAGATTTTCCATGCAAATAGGGACCAAAAGAAAGCAGGAGTAGCAATACTCATATCAGATAAAATAGACTTTAAAACAAAGGCTGTGAAAAGAGACAAAGATGGTCACTACGTAATGATCAAAGGATCAATCCAAAAAGAAGATATAACAATTATAAATATATATGCACGCAACACGGGAGCGCCGCAATATGTAAGACAAATGCTAACAAGTATGAAAGGAGAAATTAACAATAACACAATAATAGTGGGAGACTTTAATACCCCACTCACATCTATGAATAGATCAACTAAACAGAAAATTAACAAGGAAACACAAACGTTAAACGATACAATAGACCAGTTAGACCTAATTGATATCTATAGGACATTTCATAACAAAACGGTGAAATTCACCTTTTTCTCAAGCGCACGTGGAACCTTCTCCAGGATAGATCACATCCTGGGCCATAAATCTAGCCTTGGTAAATTCAAAAAAATAGAAATCATTCCAAGCATCTTTTCCTACCACAATGCAGTAAGATTAGATCTCAATTACAGGAGAAAAACTATTAAAAATTCCAACATATGGAGGATGAACAACACCCTGCTGAATAACCAACAAATCACAGAAGAAATCAAAAAAGAAATCAAAATTTACATAGAAACTAATGAAAATGAAAACACAACAACTCAAAACCGGTGGGACACTTTAAAAGCAGTCCTAAGGGGAAAGTTCATAGCAATACAGGCATACCTCAAGAAACAAGAAAAAAGTCAAATAAATGACCTAACTCTACACCTAAAG
This sequence comes from Bos mutus, assembly GCF_027580195.1. NCBI lineage: Eukaryota > Metazoa > Chordata > Mammalia > Artiodactyla > Bovidae > Bos > Bos mutus. Next base: position 64,488,612 of record NC_091646.1, on the reverse strand, counting down.
CAACTAGAAAAGGAAGAAATGAAGGACCCCAGGGTTAGTAGAAGGAAAGAAATCTTAAAAATTAGGTCAGAAATAAATGCAAAAGAAACAAAAGAGACCATAGCAAAAATCAACAAAGCCAAAAGCTGGTTCTTTGAAAGGATAAATAAAATTGACAAACCATTAGCCAGACTCATCAAGAAACAAAGGGAGAAAAATCAAATCAATAACATTAGAAATGAAAATTGAGAGATCACAACAGACAACACAGAAATACAAAGGATTATAAGAGACTACGATCAACAATTATATGCCAATAAAATGGACAACGTGGAAGAAATGGACAAATTCTTAGAAAACTACAACTTTCCAAAATCGGACCAGGAAGAAATAGAAAATCTTAACAGACCCATCACAAGCACGGAAATTTAAACTGTAATAAAAAATCTTCCAGCAAACAAAAGCCCAGGTCTAGACGGCTTCACAGCTGAATTCTACCAAAAATTTAGAGAAGAGCTAACACCTATCCTGCTCAAACTCTTCCAGAAAATTGCAGAGGAAGGTAAACTTCCAAACTCATTCTATGAGGCCACCATCACCCTAATACCAAAACCTGACAAAGCTCCCACAAAAAAAAGAAAACTACAGGCCAATATCACTGATGAACATTGATGCAAAAATCCTTTACAAAATTCTAGCAATCAGAATCCAACAACATATTAAAAAGATCATACACCATGACCAAGTGGGCTTTATCCCAGGGATGCAAGGATTCTTCAATATCCGCAAAACAATCAATGTTATACACCACATTAACAAATTGAAAAACGGCCTGAGGAGGGTGGGGGGCTCAAAAAAAAAAAAAGAAAAGAAAAAAAAAAAAAAACAAATTGAAAAACAAAAACCATATGATTTTCTCAATAGATGCAGAGAAAGCCTTTGACAAAATTCAACATCCATTTATGATAAGAACTCTCCAGAAAGCAGGAATAGAAGGAACATACCTCAACATAATAAAAGCTATATATGACAAACCCACAGCAAACATTATCCTCAGTGGTGAAAAATTGAAAGCATTTCCTCTAAAGTCAGGAACAAGACAAGGGTGCCCACTTTCACCATTACTATTCAACATAGTTTTGGAAGTTTTGGCCACAGCAATCAGAGCAGAAAAAGAAATAAAAGGAATCCGAATTGGAAAAGAAGTAGTAAAACTCTCACTGTTTGCAGATGACATGATCCTTTACAAAGAAAACCCTAAAGACTCCACCAGAAAATTGCTAGAACTAATCAATGATTATAGTAAAGGTGCAGGATATAAAATCAACACACAGAAATTCCTTGCATTCCTATACACTAATAATGAGAAAACTGAAAGAGAAATTAAGGAAACAATTCCATTCACCATTGCAACGGAAAGAATAAAATACTTAGGGATATATCTACCTAAAGAAACCAAAGACCTATATATAGAAAACTATAAAACACTGGTGAAAGAAATCAAAGAGGACACTAATAGATCGAGAAATATACCATGTTCATGGATCGGAAGAATCAATATAGTGAAAATGAGTATACTACCCAAAGCAATTTATAGATTCAATGCAATCCCTATCAAGCTACCAACAGTATTCTTCACAGAGCTAGAACAAATAATTTCACAATTTGTATGGAAATACAAAAAAACCTCGAATAGATAAAGCTATCTTGAGAAAGAAGAATGGAACAGGAGGAATCAACCTGCCTGACTTCAGGCTCTATTACAAAGCCACAGTTATCAAGACAGTATGGTACTGGCACAAAGACAGAAATATTGATCAAAGGAACAAAATAGAAAGCCCAGAGATAAATCCATGCACATATGGACACCTTATCTTTGACAAAGGAGGCACGAATATACAATGGATTAAAGACAACCTCTTTAACAATTGGTGCTGTGAAAACTGGTCAACCACTTGTAAAAGAATGAGACTAGACCACTTTCTAACACCATACACAAAAATAAACTCAAAATGGATTAAAGATCTAAATGTAAGACCAGAAACTATAAAACTCCTAGAGGAGAACATAGGCAAAACACTCTCAACATACATCACATCAGGATCCTCTATGACCCACCTCCCAGAATATTGGAAATAAAAGCAAAAAATAAACAAATGGGACCTAATTAAACTTAAAAGCTTCTGCACAACAAAGGAAACTATTAGCAAGGTGAAAAGGCAGCCTTCAGAATGGGAGAAAATAATAGCAAATGAAGCAACTGACAAACAACTAATCTCAAAAATATACAAGCAACTCCTACAGCTCAACTCCAGAAAAATAAATGACCCAATCAAAAAATGGGCCAAAGAACTAAATAGACATTTCTCCAAAGAAGACATACAGATGGCTAACAAACACATGAAAAGATGCTCAACATCACTCATTATCAGAGAAATGCAAATCAAAACCACTTTGAGGTACCATTTCACACCAGTCAGAATGGCTGAAATCCATAAGTCTACAAGCAATAAATACTGGAGAGGGTGTGGAGAGAAGGGAACTCTCTTGCACTGTTGGTGGGAATGCAAACTAGTACAGCCACTATGGACAACAGTGTGGAGATTCCTTAAAAAACTGGAAATAGAACTGCCTTATGATCCAGCAATCCCACTGCTGGGCATACACACTGAGGAAACCAGAAGGGAAAGAGACACGTGTACCCCAGTGTTCATCGCAGCACTGTTTATAATAGCCAGGACATGGAAGCAACCTAGATGCCCATCAGCAGATGAATGGATAAGAAAGGAGTGGTACATATACACAATGGAGTATTACTCAGCCATTAAAAAGAATACATTTGAATCAGTTCTAATGAAGTGGATGAAACTGGAACCTATTATACAGAGTGAAGTAAGCCAGAAAGAAAAACACCAGTACAGTATACTAACGCATATATATGGACTTTAGAAATATGGAAACAATAACCCTGTGTACGAGACAGCAAAAGAGACACCGATGTATAGATCAGTCTTATGGACTCTGTGGGAGAGGGAGAGTGTGGGGAGATTTGGGAAAATAGCATTGAAACATGTATAATATCATGTATGAAACGAGTCGCCAGTCCAGGTTCAATGCACGGTACTGGATGCTTGGGGCTGGTGCACTGGGACGACCCAGAGGGAGGGTAGGGGAGGGAGGAAGGAGGAGGGTTCAGGATGGGGAATGCGGGTATACCTGTGGTGGATTCATTTCGATATTTGGCAAAACTAATACAATATTGTAAAGTTTAAAAATAAAATAAAATTAAAAAAAATAAAAAAATAAAAGACATTAGAAGTTCGTCTTGTTTTGTTGTTGTTGTTGTTTAGTCACTCAGTCATGTCCAAGTCTTTGCAACCCATGTCCGACCCATGGACTGTAGCCCACCAGGGTCCTCCATTCACTGGATTGCTCAGGCAAGAATACTGATGTGGGCTGCCATTTCCTTCTCCAGGGCATCTTCCCTATCAAGGGATCAAATGTGCATCTCCTGCATTGTCAGATGGATTCTCTACCACTGAGCCACCAGGGAAGCCAGAAGTTTTCCTACAAATTATTTTTAAAAACATACGAAAAATTTTCATGATCCAGGGCTAGATACAGAAGTAAGCTTGGCACTAAATGCACAATCCATAGGAAGTGAAAAGTATAAGTTTGCTCTTTGAAGGATCTTTTTTAAAGAAAGATAAAAACACAAGCTAAAGAAACTGTTAGAACAAATTTATTTAATATATGTCCAACAAAAGACTATTACCTAAAATATATAGAGTTCTCAACACTCAAAATTAAATAAAAAATGACGAAGTGCTGAGCAGACACTACACAGAAGAGTAACAAATAAGGGCCTGAAATGATGTTCAACTTCATTAGCCATTTGAAAAATGTAACTAAAACCACAATGATATATCTGAATGACAAAAATAAAAATAATAATAATAATAGCATCAAATTCTGGTGAGGAAGCAGATAAATTGAGTTGTAAATATATTGCTTGTGGAGAGGTTAACCAATATAGTATAGCTAATTTTGAAATAGTTTGGCATTTCTTATAAACTAAACTGCATTTACCATACAATCCAGCAACTGCGCTTTGGAAAATTTGTTAAAAATTTATTGTTTCCCCATTAATTTTTCTTGACAGCCTGGTTGAAAATCAATTATGACATAAATATAAATGATTATTTCTAGTGTCACAACTCTATTCCATTGATCTATATATTTATGTATATGGTTATGTTGTTATGTCAGTTATCTTCATTACTGTTACTATGTAGTAAAGTTTGAAAAAGGAAAAATTTCTTCATCCAGATGGTGTCCAATTTCATCGATTTATTTCAGGATTGTCTTGGCTATGCTGGGACCTGTGCCTTTCAATATGTATTTTAGGATCAATTTGTCAATTTGTGCAAGAAATAAAACAAAACAACACTCCGGAGATTGTTCAGTTCAGTTCAGTTCAGTTGCTCACTTGTGTCGGACTCTTTGCAGAGATTGTTAGTGATTGAATTTAACTTGCAGCTCAATTTGGGGAGTATTGTTATCCGAACAATATTAGGTCTTCTGACCCATGAATATAAATTGTCTTTCCATTTATTTATATGTTCTTTAACTTTTGTCAACAATATTTTGTAGTTTTCAGTGTAAATATATTCCATTTACACAAATATTTTAAGTACTTTTCTCACCAATTGGAAAAGAAATAGCTTTCTAAATTTTTTTGAATTGCTCTTGTATAGAAATAAAAATTGAATTTTTTTTAAATATTGAACTTTTATCCTACAACTTTGCTGAACTTATTTATTGGTTCATGAAATTCACTAGTGAATTCCTTAGGATTATTTGTATGTGATATCAGGTTATATGAGAATAGAGATAGTTTCACTTGTTCCTTTACAATCTGTATACCTTTAATATATTTTCTTTGTATAACAAATTGTTTAGAAATTATAGTAAAATGTTAAATAAAAGGGACAAATCTGTATAGCCTTACATTTTTGGTGATGTTACATGAGAAAAATTCAATCTTTTACCATTTAGTATAATGTTAACTGCAGGAATTTTTTGTAGATGCCTTTTATCAGATTGAGGAAGTACTCATCTATTCTTAGGTCACTGAGAATTTTAATAATGAAAGTGTATGAAATTTTGTCAAATGTTTTTTTTCTGCATATATTAAGATCATGTGTTTTTTTGGTGTGTTTTATTCTATCATGTATTTTATTGACTTTTTTTCATATTTTGAATCAATTTTGTATTCTTGGGATAAATCTCACTTGGTGTTGCTAAAATAGTCTTTTTTTGTATATTCCTGGATTAGGCATTCTAATATTGTTCAGGGTCTCTGTATCTGTGTTCATAATGGATATTGATCTATAGTTTCATTTTCTTGCAAATTTGTTCTGATTTCTTTCAGTATAATCTGACCTTGTAAAATCAGTTAATAAGTACTCTCTCATATTTTATTTTTTTGAAGTGTTTTGTGAAGAATTTTTATTAGTTTCTAAAAAAAATAATTGGTAGAATTCACCAGTAAGTCATCTGTGCCTGGACTTTTCTTTATGGAAATTTACTTATTTATTTATTTAAACATTTTATTTTGTATTGGGGTACAGGCGATTAATAATGTGATAGTTTCAGGTTAACAGCCAAGGGACTCAGTCATACATATACACGATCTATTCTTTCCCAAACTCACCTAGCCTCCAGGTTGCCACATGACATTTAGTGGAAAATTATTTATTTATAATAAACATAATATATATTTAATAGGTACATTTAATATATGTCTATATATATTAAAATTTCAACCGCAATTTCATCTGGAATTTAACTGGAATTTCATCACTTACACAGGCTTTCTTTGTAATGATGCTTCCTAAGGCCCACTTGACTTTGCATTCCAGGATGTCTGGTTCTAGGTGAGTGATCACACCATTGTGGATATCTCAGCCACACTGAGACCTAATTTCTTGTACATGATGTCTTCATACTGGCTAATGATGTCAAATATCAGATAGTTCAAGAAGGTATTGAATAAAGATCCATCAGAATGTGTGATTATGATGCATTTGACAACCTTTAATAAACCAATTTTAGTACAGAAGAGGTAGTGGAAGCCAGGTATCAGGTATTGCATTTGTAGAATGAGCATAGAGAAGGTTATTGGCATAAGGAAAATGCAATTATTCAAGTGAGGAAGGTAAAAGGTTAGTATATAGTTAACCTTTCAAACTTTGAAGAAAGACTATACTAAGCTCAAATACAGTCTATTAATCCTGGGCCTATTAACTGACTTCTCTGAATGTCAATTTCCTCAGGAGTAAAATGTAAACTTCTGTCTTGCAGTATTGTTGTGAGGGTTACATATAATGGATGTAAAACGTTTTATATATCAATATTAGGCATTTATTCTTTAAAGGAATTGAGGAAAGAGTTATGATTCAAAGGAGGCTAGTGCTGTAAGAGAGGATAGTCAAAATTATTTGACCCAGTGCCTATTAAATGTAAGTACCAGGAGTGGTACTTACATTTTTGGGGGGATTCCATATTTCTTTCAGATTTTGATGAAAGCTTTGAATTCTCTTCTAGAAAATTTCACGTACACACAAACTTTTACAAGCAATTTCAGTGGCTTCACTGGTCCCATGAAGGTTAAAAACAATAATTTACATGTATTGAATGTTTACTATATGTCAGACACTACTATCAGTTCTTCACATACATGAACCTGTGCTCTTTTTAAAATGAAGAGATAGGCTCATACAGGTTAAGAAAGTTGCTTAAGGTCACACAACTAGTAAGTAGGAGGGCTAGGAATCAAACCCAAACCACTCTATTATGTTACTTTATAAATTCATATGCTGAAACGCCATAGGTAAAATGATATTATTTACAGAACAATTTTCAATAGTAAGAAATTATAGACCATTAAATAACCAGTCGAAAAGAATTAAATAAATTATTAAATAGTCAAATTGTAAAAAATTATTGGTACCTCTATTTTTATAGATAAACAATTATATCTAAGATAATTTACTAAGTGGAAAATCAAAATGCAGATGGATGTATGTAGTATACTACTTTCTAGTATAAAAAACAAGAGAGCAAACACATGTGTGTGCTTGTATGTGCATAGAGTATCTGTCAAAGCATAGATAAGGACCTAAATATGGTGGTTGCCTCTGAAAGAGAGAAGTTGAGTAAATCTGATCACAGTCTGCATTGTATTATAGCACTACGTGTACACATCTCTAAACCTTCTAAATTAGGTTTCAAATTACTTAAGAGCAAGGACTTATTTATCACTGAATCCACCCAAACATATCCTAGAACAAGATCTTGAATTCAAATGAATAAAGGAAAATAAAGACAGAGGAGAAAGCAAAGAGTATACCAAAGGTACATTTGAAGGCAGCCAAAAACGACCTACAGGGAACATATCACTTTCACATTAATGTTAGAATAATATAATATACCATTATTCCCAGCATTAAATGTTGTTTAACTATATCTATAGCTATTTAATCATTATATTTTGACTAAAATTTTAAACAGTGCCCTATATGGTTACCTATGAAACATGATTTGAGACATGGATTCATAAGGTGTGCTCTGTGGATCCTTGAGGGTATTAAGACTTTTAGTGAGCCCTCAAGATCAAAACTATTTTCATAATAATACTAAAACAATTTTTACTTTTCCATTGTATTGATATTTGCACTGATGGTACAAAAGCTATGGAGGGTAAAACTTCTGATGCCTTAATATCAATCAAGGCAGTTGTATCAAAGTATACAAGTATTCTTCATTGCCATAAATTTATTTGTTAAAAAAAAGCAGTTTCTCTTAATAATGTCCTCAATAGATGCAGAGAAAGACTTTGACAAAATTCAATATCAATTTATGATAAAAACTCTCCAGAAAGCAGAAATAGAAGGAACATACCTCAACATAATAAAAGCCATATATGACAAACTCACAGCAAACATTATCCTCAATGGTGAAAAATTGAAAGCATTTCCCCTAAAGTCAGGAACAAGACAAGGGTGTCCACTTTCAAGACTACTATTCAACATAGATTTGGCCACAGCAATCAGAGCAGAAAAAAGAAATAAAAGGAGTACAAATTGGAAAAGAAGAAGTAAAACTCTCACTGTTTGCAGATGGCATGATCCTCTACATAGAAAACCCTAAAGACTCCACCAGAAAAGTACTAGAGCTAATCAATAAATATAGTAAAGTGGCAGGATATAAAATCAAAACACAGAAATCCCTTGCATTCCTATACACTAATAATGAGAAAATAGAAAGAGAAATTAAAGAAACAATTCCATTCACCATTGCAATGAAAAGAATAAAATACTTAGGGATATATCTACCTAAAGAAACTAAAGAACTATATATAGAAAACTATAAAACACTGGTGAGAGAAATCAAAGAGGACACTAATAGATGGAGAAATATACCATGTTCATGGATCGGAAGAATCAATAGAGTGAAAATGAGTATACTACCCAAAGCAATCTATAGATTCAACGCAATCCCTATCAAGCTATCAATGGTATTTTTCCCAGAGCTAGAACAAATAATTTCACAATTTGTATGGAAATACAAAAAACCTTGAATAGCCAAAGCAATCTTGAGAAAGAAGAATGGAACTGGAGGAATCAACCTGCCTGACTTCAGGCTCTACTACAAAGCCACAGTCATCAAGACAGTATGGTACTGGCACAAAGACAGAAATATAGGTCAATGGAACAAAATAGAAAGCCCAGAGATAAATCCATGCACCTATGGACACCTTATCTTCGACAAAGGAGGAAAGAATATACAAGGGAGGAAAGCCAATCTCTTTAAGAAATGGTACTGGGAAAACTGGTCAAACACTTGTAGAAGAATGAGACTAGAACACTTTCTAACACCATACACAAAAATGAACTCAAAATGGATTAAAGATCTAAGCATAAGACCGGAAACTATAAAACTCCTAGAGGAGAACATAGGCAAAACACGCTCCGACATACATCACAGCAGGATCCTCTATGACCCACCTCCCAGAATATTGGAAATAAAAGCAAAAATAAACAAATGGGACCTAATTAAACTTAAAATCTTCTGCAAAACAAAGGAAACTATTAGCAAGGTGAAAAGACAGCCTTCAGAATGGGAGAAAATAATAGCAAATGAAGCAACTGACAAACAACTAATCTCAAAAATATACAAACAACTCTTGCAGCTCAATTCCAGAAAAATAAACGACCCAATGAAAAAGTGGACCAAAGAACTAAATAGACATTTCTCCAAAGAAGACATACAGATGGCTAACAAACACATGAAAAGATGCTCAACATCACTCATTATCAGAGAAATGCAAATCAAAACCACTATGAGGTACCATTTCATGCCAGTCAGAATGGCTGCGATCCAAAAGTCTGCAAGCAATAAATGCTGGAAAGGGTGTGGAGAAAAGGGAACCCTCTTACACTGTTGGTGGGAATGCAAACTAGTACAGCCACTATGGAGAACAGTGCGGAGATTCCTTAAAAACCTGGAAATAGAACTGCCTTATGATCCAGCAATCCCACTGCTGGGCATACACACTGAGGAAACCAGAATTGAAAGAGACACGTGTTCCCCAATGTTCATCACAGCACTGTTTATAATAGCCAGGACATGGAAGCAACCTAGATGTCCATCAGCAGATGAATGGATAAGAAAGCCGTGGTACATATACTCAATGGAGTTTTACTCAGCCATTAAAAAGAATGCATTTGAATCAGTTCTAACGAGGTGGATGAAACTGGAGCCTATTATACAGAGTGAAGTAAGCCAGAAAGAAAAACACCAATACAGTATACTAATGCATATATATGGAATTTAGAAAGATGGTAATGATAACCCTGTATGCGAGACACAGATGTATAGAACAGTCTTTTGGACTCTGTGCGAGAGGGAGAGGGTGGGATGATTTGGGAGAATGGCATTGTAACATGTATAATATCATATATGAAACGAATCACCAGTCCAAGTTCGACGCATGATACTGGTTGCTTGGGGCTGGTGCACTGGCATGACCCAGAGGGATGGTACAGGGAGGGAGGAGGGAGAGGGTTTCGGGATGGGGAACACGTGTATACCTGTGGCAGATTCATGTTGATGTATGGCAAAACCAATACAATATTGTAAAGTAATTAACCTCCAATTAAAATAAATAAATTTATATTTAAAAAAGAGTGTCCTTAATGCAGCAGTAAAACTAATTTTATTAAATCCTGACCATTGAGTACAAATCTTTTAATATTTTAATGGAATATATTTGCTTTACACTGCTGTGTCAGCTTCTGCTATACAGCAAAATGAATCAGCCATAGGTGTACATATATCCCCATTTTTTTTTTTTTTAATTTCTCTCCAAGTTAGGTCTCCACAGAGCACCAAGTAGAGTCCCTGTGCTAAATTGTAGGTTCTCATTAGTCATCTATTTTATACGTAGTAGTGTATATGTGTCATTCCCAATCTCCCAGTTCATTCCACCTCTCCTTACCTCTTGGTATCCAAACATTTGTTCTCTATGTCTGTGTTTCTATTTCTGCTTTGCAAATAAGATTATTTCTACCCTTTTTCTCAACTCCACATATATAAGTTAATATGCAATATTCGTCTTTCTCTTTCTGACATGCTTTACTTTGTATGACAGTCTCTAGATCCATCCACGACTCTGTAAATGACACAATTATATTCCTTTACATGGTTGAGTAATATTCTATTGTATATATGTACCACATCTTCTTTATTCATTCCTCTGTTTCTGGGTATTTAGGTTGCTTCCACGTCCTGGCTACTGTAAATAGTGTTGCAATGAACACTGGGATGTATGTATCTGTTTGAGTTATGGTTTTCTCTGGGTATATGCTCAGGGGTAGGATTGCTGGATGGATAAAAGTCTTTTTAATGTTTTGTGTAAAAACAAATAGGGAGTATATACAATGTACTTCTGCCACACATTGAAGTATAATGGTTGTCTCAAAGAAAAACACTTGTAAATTATTTAAGGTTTGTGCTGAACTAGACACTCTTGCACAGAACATCCTTTTTACTTGAAAGAAGGATGGAAAGAAGATTATGGTTTTTCAAATTTGAGTATTTGGCAGACATTCCTTAGAAATGATCATAGTAAATGTGTCACTTCAAGGAAAAACAACTGATAAGTGTTTGTTGCCAATGTTAAAACTTAAATTTTCAAGTAAATTAGAAATTTGGACAACTTTCACCCATCATGCTATCCTTGATGGTTTCCTATTACTTACAGACTTTCTGATGAAATCAGTGGTAATGGTAACAAATGTGATGAATTTTTGATTCTGTGTAGTGAATGATATCAACAGTAGCATAACTCAATGAACCAACATGTTCCAAAGCAAGTTGTTACAAATAATGCACGGCTAAATGATCCATTCAAAATACAAGCTATATCAATTAATTTTATTAAAATAGAATAGGAAAAATTCCTTGATGGGTTTTCAGAATTCAAATTGCAATTATCCTGTAAAAGACTGCTGCTAAGTCACTTCAGTCGTGTCCGACTCTGTGCAACCCCATAGATGGCAGCCCATCAGTCTCCCCCTTCCCTGGGATTCTCCAGGCAAGAACACTGGAGTGGATTGCCATTTCCTTCTCCAATGCATGAAAGTGAAGAGTGAAAGTGAAGTCACTCAGTCGTGTCCGACTCTTAGCGACCCCATGGACTGCAGCCCATCAGGCTCCTCCATCCATGGGATTTTCCAGGCAAGAGTACTGCTAGTTTATTTTTGGTGTTGTTACAAAGAATAGTGCTTGTGCTAACTTGTTTCAGTCATGTCTGAATCTTTGCAACCATATGGACCTTAGCCCATCAGGCTCCTGCTTTGGCAAGCAGATTCATTACTGCTGAGCCACTGAGAAAGCCCTCTTACAAAGAATATGTACAATTAAATAAAAATATTATTAAAATGCTCACTGTTTTTCATCTCATTCATATGAGATCATATATTTTCTCCTAAATTACAACCAAAACAATATATCACAACAGATTGAATGAAAAAAATAAAGGTATTAGAGTCCAGATATTTTCTGTTAAGGAGGTTTGCAAAAATACAAAACATTGTCGCTTTTTTTTTTTTTTTGCAAATTAGTTCTATCTCACAAAATAGGTGTTACTTATGTTAACATACAATTTTTATTATTTTAAGTGGATTAATAAACTAAAGTTTTTTATTAAAGTATAGTTGACTTACAATATTGTGTTGGTTTTAAATGTACACAAAGCAATTATATTTAGATTATATTCCATTATAGGTTATTGCAAGATATTGAATATATTTCCCTGTGCTATGCAGAAAATCCTGTTTCTCATCTATTTTACATATAGTAGTTTGTATCTGTTAGTCCCATACCCCAAAGGATTCCCAGGTGGTGCTAGTGACAGAGAACCTGCTTGCCAGTGCAGGAGACATAAGAGACACAGGTTCAATCCCTGGGTCAGGAAGATCCCCTGGAGAAGGACATGGCAACTCACTTCAGTATTCTTGCCTGGAGAATCCCATGGACAGAGCAGCCTGGTGGGCTACAGTTCATGGGGTTGCAAAGAGTTGGACATGACTGAAGCGACTTAACATGTGCACAGTCCTATACCCTGATTTGTTCCTCCCCACATCATCTCCCCTTCAATAATCATAAGTTTGTTTTCTATGTTATCAATTTTTAATGTCTAGTATGGGAAATATTGATAGTGTTGAAACAAATAGACAAATTTTGTTTGTTGAAACAAAATAGCCAGATATTTTTCCAGCAAACATGGGTTTATCAGGATCAACAGAGAATTGCAATTTGGGGGTCTATAAACATGATGTGCCAAGTGTAAGTCCCTACACAGAAAGGGAAGGAGAGTGCTTTATAGAGAGGAAAAGGAAGCTGGGAGGGTGATAATAAACAAAGAGTCTGTGGCTTTTCATTCACTGAATACTTGCTAGGAAAGAAGAGGAGTCTTTCTGGGCTCAGTCATAGTTGTAGAGCTTGAGAGCTTCACCTTCTGGACTCCCAACTCTAAGTTTTTGTTTATTACTTACAATAGATACAACCCGTATAAGCAAAAACATTTTGGGGATTCCAAATAATTTTTAAGAGTGTAAAGGGGTCTGAGAGAAAAAGCTTGAGAATTGCTTATTTGGAGAATTTTATTTAATTGCTGATTTGAAGAATCTTTGCCACTTGTCAATGCCTGAAATTTCAGACACTTGGAATCCATTCGCATGTGTTTGCAGTGTCCAAATCCTAAAAAAAACTTCCTGTTTTACTGTTAAAGACCTAATCACATCAAATTCTTTTGTGACAGCAGGATCCCAGAGAGTCTAGAAGGCACCATATCCTTGGAGAGAAAGCTGAACAAAAAGGCCAGAAAAAGAAGGTAGGACACAAATATAGCCTTCACCTATTCCACCACTTTCCTAGTGAAATACATAAAGTTAGTAAGCCTCATAGCAAGGAACCCAAAATAAGAAACCTAGAGAAGAAATATTTTTCCTCATCCCTTGGCTTTTTGCCCATTGTTTATAACTTTGATTATATAAAAACAATTCACAACATCTATATACAACCAGCCAGTTAGCTGAAGAAACCTTCTTCTTATGGAAATTTTCTGAAATACATTTCTTTAGAAATTCACAACCTGTGAGACTAACCATTTCCCTTTTCAGGATTGTAGGTTCCTCAGAGGGGGTCTCAAGAAGTTGCCCTATGCTTATATTTGTCTTCAAAACAAGCTTCTGGGGTTCAGGGAAAGTAATTCCTCTTCCAGTTGCAAAGTAAGGTCTTCCCACTGGAGAGAAATATTTTAGTGTATGAATCAAAAAAAGTTTTAGTGAAAAATATGCAAAAACTAAACCACTTCAAAGACTGTTTGTGAAGATTCCTACTTGTGAAGATTCACTTCCTCTTTCATTTTTATTGATTACAGTTTTGTGTTCTTTTAAGAAAACTAGTTCTTTTGAAATTACTCTTTATCTTCATTCTTACTTAACTAAGAGTATTCTTAATTAATGCTCTTGTTATTAATACCTTAAATTTAAATTATTGGTGTTTCCTCCATTAGGGCTCTCCAACTCCTGTTTCATCTTTTTCCCAATGCATTCTGTGCACCTTTGTCTCAGTAATCCTTCAGGAAGTGGTAGTAAAGAGGTTGGGCTTTGGAGTCAGACATACTCGGATCTGAATCTCTCCTCTCCCACTTATTTGTTGTATGATATTAGGGAAGTTAACTTCTCTGTGCTTCAGTTTATTTATGGCTAAGACAGGACATAATATTAGTTCCTATTCCTTAGGATTATTCTGAGGATTAAGTAAAATGATGCATGCAAATTGCTTAAAATGATGACCAGTACAAAGTACACACACTAAATAAGACTTTTTAATTTCCCCCTCTCAGCTCTGTTTAAAAGCATTCAATGATTTCTTTTATCCTATGGCTTCTATGCTCTTAAGTTCTTCTTTGTATGGTTTCACCCTCAAAGTTTCTTTCCTTCTGTTCCTTAGCATGCCCTTGCAGTAGTCAAAATTTTGTCCTCACTGTCACACAAATAGTATGCTTATTCTTCTTTCACATCCTTGGCAATATTTCTTCTCTCTCCTGGAGTCCTTTGACTTCCCTTCTCTCTTTAAGATGATATTTGTTAAATTTACGATATGCAAATCTCTCTCTCTATTATTTTTGTTATATCTACTTACCCTCCATGGAGAAGGACAAGGAAGCCTGGTGTGCTGCAGTCCATGAGGTCGCAAAGAGTCAGACACGACTGAGCAACTGAATTGACTGACTTACCTTCTATACTTTTATTTGTGTGTGTGTTGCTTAATCAAACTTTTAAAAACTTAGCTACCTACTTTAGCTTCATCTTAAGTAGTATTATGCATGAAATCATAGATGTGAAGTACAATTTTATTACATTTTAGAGCCTTAAAAACAAACTGTATAACTTGAAAATGTTTAAAAAGGCATTCCTTGTACCACCCAAAATAAACTTGCATGTCTTCAGTGGGACATGGTTCACTCATTGCAAATACTTCTGAAACCAAATTTGTCTATTGAGCAAAGACCAGCCAATCTTCCCAGATTTAGCCTGTACTGAACTCATCTTAACTTCCACATAATTTAATAGTAAATCATACTGTTTATGTTTTCTAATTTGTTTATGAGTGATTAACCTGTTACTTAAACTATGTATTCTTGGAAGCTAGAGGACATATTTTACGCTTCTGAATCCCACTCTTCCCACTAAGTATACCAAATCAATCATTGTTATAGCTCCATAAGTATCTATTGAATGATTATTTTTGGAAAAGTGCAGGAATAATCTGTGTTTACAGAATCAGATATAGGAAATTCTTAAAGACAGTTTATCTGAAGCAATTAACACTCACTAGTTCTAATGGAATGGAGAAGATGATGGCACCCCACTCCAGTACTCTTGCCTGGAAAATCCCAAGTATAGAGAAGCCTGGTAGGCTGCAGTCCATGGGGACGCTAAGAGTTGGATATGACTGAGCGACTTCACTTTCACTTTTCACTTTCATGCATTGAAGAAGGAAATGGCAACCCACTCCAGTGTTCTTGCTTAGAGAATCCCAGGGATGGGGGAGCCTGGTGGGCTTCCATCTATGGGGTCACACAGAGTTGAACACGACTGAAGTGACTTAGCAGCAGCAGCAGCAGTTCTGATGGAAAAGGAATTGAAATCACAACTCACTCTTTCCTCTTTTTTTTCCACTTTTTGTTATACTATTGTTCCAGAAAGAATTGAAGATAGTTTAAAAGGATGCATACTATAGTAAGATATATAAATGAATAATAGGTGGACATAACAAAGAAAAAATAGAAAAGGTCATAAAATTAAAGCCATGAAAGAAAAGTACACCATAAAAATATCTCCAAACTTGCAATCAGCAGACCTAAATTAGGTCCATGGTTTTCAGCAGACTCTATAAAAAGGACACATGTCACAATTATCACTATCTGTTAGGAATTTAATCAAACCAATTAGGAAAAATCTAGCTCTTCCCAATATCCCTTTTAGAAAACATAGTGTATTGTAACAAATGATATCCTCAACAATAGCTATCACACCTAATACACTGTTGCGGTTAGCGAAGACATAAGAGCCTTTGAAGCAACAACTCATAAACTTTCCCAGATCTAGTAAAGATATTATGCCCCAGTTAAACTTTGAAAGTGTACATATGAGAAAAGGGAAGAATTCAGAACTATGAGCAAAATGGGGAAGCTGAACTATTTTTTTAGACTCTTATGACTGGTTATTTTTACTACTTGGTTTGAGATGATAATAAGTCTTAGATTATCAGTCATACTCAATAGTTAGAAGATGTTCTTCTAAAAGTTAATTGGAGATGATTATTAAATTATCATTTTTCTGGTTTGTGTACAGTTTTGCTCCTTTTAACTAACATTCAAAATTTTAGCTGAGTTAAAATATCCTTTGCCAAAAGTGGGTCACTGACTTCTGAGCTACTTTTGTTTCCCTTTTTAGAACTAATGAAAGGAGAAGATACTTGCGTGCAAGAGAGCAATGAAGCAAGCTGGCAAGCCATTTTCTTTGCAATGTTAAGATGTTGTCTGGGAAATGAAGGTAGTGGTAATGACTATAGCTAATTGTCAGGAAAGGGTTCTTTTTATCCTTTTGTCCTAAGGTTTGGCTTTAAAAATCAACAGGTCTGAAATTTTCTTTGGCCTGAGAAAGATCATAGCTTAGGAAAACTGGCTCATGTTTCCCCAGCTCAGAAAGGATGAATTTGTAACAGAAAGACAGTTTAATATTAATAATTTATACTTAAGATTAGAACTACCAAATGGAATGAAACATGTTTTGGCCTATCAGTGCATTCTCCTTTCAGTAGGTATGCCAAGTCAGCAAACTAAATTAACAGATTGGAGCTGTATAAATATATAAAATAAGAGTTAAGAAGGGGATTGTGAGGTCAGGCATGTTTCATTTGATATACCTCAGCCAGGATGGGTACCCTCTTCCTTTACCAGTTCTTACAAGCCATGGCTTTTTCATCAATCAGTTAAAGTTCTCAGTTTCTAGTGATGAAAGTGTATCTTTTCCATCTCTCTATGCCCTTGAAATTTATATTGGTGATCTCTGAGTGTCGGGCATTGCTCCATGATTCTAGTTTTACAGGGAGATCCAGGTTGCCTTTTACAAAAATGTTGTCATCCACTTCCTTCTTTAATCAGCCCTATCCGTAAATCTGAATGCTAGTGTTTGATTTAACCAGCAGTATTTTTTTTCTCCTTTGTTATTATTATTACCCAGAAGTCTCTTTGCAGTTCTAGGCCCTGGATTCTAAATGCAATTTCCTCACATGCCCACAGAGGTTTGTGTTGCTTTGCAAGACTTGTTTTTCAGAACTACTCTATAGTCCCCAAGTGTATGATCTTTCTTTACTTGCATACTTTTAAAGGCCCCACAGACATCACAGAAACTGAAACCTTGGTACATTGGTAAATTGGAGGGAGACTGTAGGATATACGGTTCATTTATTTATTCATTATTTGAATATTTTTTCATTCATTCTTTCACTTTTTCATTCAACAATCATTCATGAAAGTGCCTGTGCTAGACTAGTTAGAAATACAAGAACAAGTCAGATATGATTTTTGCCCCTAAGCAGTTTGCAGTACACTAAGAAAGCCTTGAGATGAAAGGCTGAAGGAAGGGTACTACAATTGGAAGGAATAGCTTAAGCAAATGTAGTCCTACTGCTATTAGTTCTGACACATATTCTTGAAGTTTTCTCACTCTTTACCTCTCAGGTTTGAAAAAATTGCTCTTTTCTTGTTCTTAGATAAACTGTATTCAGATTTTGCCTCAGAATCCCATCTTAACATAGAGCTTACTGGAATATAGTGAAATGGATAGGCATGTGGGTTGTGCTGGAAGGAGATAGGGTAAGAAACAATGAGGAAAGCTGGTATGTAGTCATCATTTGATTTTGCACATTCTTTGGCTCTCAGCTTTTTGAATTTCTTTGCACCAACAAAATAAAAACTAAATAAAACGAGTAATATCTTCTGCTCAAGGGACTTACCTTTAGGTTTCTGTGGTGAGACACCAAATGCACTCAACTTCCTCTTTCAATAACAAATTTGTCAGTTATCAGTAGGCTCCGAGCCACCAAGAGTTAGGCTTTTTCACCACCAACTCCCTGCAAAGAAACAAGCCCAGCAAGGCTCCAAGGTAAGTTTCAGCTTAACATATGGGAACTGGTAAAATTCCACGTGGGAAGGTTGGTGGGGGCATGAAGATCCAAGACAAGGGCAGACATGAGACCAGTGTCCAATTTTAAAATGGTCTCTGGCCTCTTTCAGACTTATTACAGCAGGAGCAATGGTGATTTTCCTTGGTTCTGATTAGAATACAAAGTTAAGGTTAATGCCATTAGTCCACACCATTATTACAGGATCAAGGAGTCTGTGATGCAGCTCACTCTTTGCTGAGGGCTCTTTGCTTCATTATCATTCAGGTAAGACAGCACAAAGTGGTAAGGAAAGAGTACATTCAGTAATATTTATTGGGACAGCTTGACCTATTCGGCCAGAAAAAGAGGATTTGGATTTCTGCTCTGTAGTTGCTTAATAATCATAGATTTTGGAGATGAAGGAGCTCCTAGGGATCCAAATCCCTCACAATACAGATGGGAAAACTGAGAGGCTATGAAATGAAGACATTTGAGATCACCCAGCTGGTCAGTGGCAGAGCTGGAACTAGAACATATGTCTTCTAAATCATGGTCTCTTTTTTCTACAGAAGCCTGTATCTCCCAGAGAATACTGTAAATATATTTATAACTATGTTGGATTGTAGGTTAGGAAGGAAGAAAATATCCCAGATGACAAACTCTGTTAAAATTATTTCAATCTGTTCAAAGGCATTTCTTGATCCTTTGAAAGCTGTATTTTGACCCAATTTCAGACCTACTAGATAACAGAGCTCCCAGAAGTGGTGCCTATCTTTTCAGCAGTTATCATTCTTATTATGTTGAGCGCTAGCAACCTTTCTGGTTCTGAGCTAAGATGACTGAATCTAAAGAAAACTTCCAGTTGAGGAATTCTTCAAGGTGAACTGTGCCACAACAGTTGGTACCAGGATCATTTTGGATATAATGATAACAAGCTTTGTGGTGCATTTTGGATGGAGTGGTCTCAGTCCCAAGAATCCTGCAAGTGGGAATATTTTTTATTTTTTTTTCCAAATGGATGTGGGAGTCATTGTCCTTTCTATTATTTGAGGACGTTATCCCTTAGCAACTGCAACACAGTGAAATTATTCACTGTTAAAAAATATGTGATATGCTGATATATTGAGGTGGAAATGGCCTGAAAGAAAATAAAGTCATGCATTTGGTGTAATAATGTTTGCAACAGTTCCTGTCGAACAAAGGTCCTTCTTTAGTCAAAAGCAGTTCTTTTTTTTTGGGTCAACTGGAAAAATTGTTGAATTTAAGTTGTACAAACTGTGTAAATCCTGGCAGTTGTGGAACACAAGACTTCAAATGAGTGAATATACTTCTGGATGGTTTTGGGTGACTTTTCACAGCTTGTTGTGTTTGAGGTAAGTCAATCTATGTCCTAAGAAGCAGGAAGGTGTATGGTCCAAGTAAAGAGGACAGAGCTGTCTTTGTGAATCCACCTTTTCTAAGTGTTTCTACAATCAGGGTAATGACTGGCAGGAAGTCTATGCTTTATTTAAAAACTCTTGCTAAAAATGTCTACTTATATTTCAAGTCAGGATATTTTGCATTTAAATTTTCATCTAGTATTGATTCACATGCATCACAGGCAGAGTGATGAAATATATGGACCAAAGTGCAGAAAGAAACCTTGATTTTAGTTCAAGTTCTGTCAAAGATTCACTTTTGGCTTTGGGCAAGTTACTTTATTTTTCTGAGTCTCAGTAGTCTCATCTATAATAAGGTGGGGGCTTGAAATAGATAGTCTTTTAATTTCCTTCCTAGTAGAGTGGTTTGACTCTAGGCTCCTGGTGCCTGAGAAGAGTATATCATGAAGTGGTAAATAATGAGACAGTAGGGAAATCTAACTACAGTTAGAACCTTCTGGAAATACAGTCTAGCTTTCAAAGGGAACTCAGTAATCTATGCTGAGGGCCACTATACTTCTTTCAGAGTAATGCCATCATGAGAGTTTTAACTTTTAGACCACGGGCAAGTGTTTTGTAAATAATTTCCTTTTTTTAAATAATAAAATGAAAACACACAAGGGAAAGAATTATGAAATCTGATTTACACACTGACAGTGTCACTTAATCAGTATTTCTTAATCTTTTAAATGAAAAGTTCCATTTGAAAAACATAAAAGTCTTACTGCAAAGTTATTGTGGACTTGACTAATTAGGAACTAGATCCTGATCCTGGACTCCTAAAAAGACTTATCCCATCACATTGACATTTTCCAAGTACTGTGGGACAAACAGGCAAAAAGATTTTTGTAGATCTGTGCTTTCAGTTTGTATTATACGGAAAATAATTTTGATTTCCAAATGTATTTACCATAATAAGGATCTTTTTTTCAAGTAATACATGTTTCCCACTCTTTTACATTAAGAATTATTGCATTAATCCTACTCAATATTTCTCACACCTATGCTTTTGGGGAGATTTTCTAAACTCAGAAAAGTACACGATCCAACCAAAAGCTCATGGAGGTTACTCTCAGTACAAGTAAAGTATAAATGAACTAACATTTATTTAATGTATACTGTGTACCAGACAGGATTATTGATATGTTTTCTACTTTTTTGTCATTGTTGTTCACTCAGTCCTGTCTGACTATTTGTGGGATGGACTGCAGCACACAAGGCTTCCCTGTTTTTCACTATCTCTTGGAGTTTGCTTAAACTCATGTCCATTCAGTCGATGATGCCCCTTCTCCTCCTGCCCTCAATCTTTCCCAGCACTAGAGTCTTTTCCAAAGAGCCGGCTCTTTTTATCAGGTAGTCAAAGCATCAGTCCTTCCAATGAATATTCAGGGTTGATTTCCTTTAGGATTGACTGGTTTGATCTTGAAAGTGAAAGTGAAGTCACTCAGTTGTGTCTGACTCTTTGCAACCCCATGGACAGTGGCCTGCACCAGGCTCCTCTGTCCATGGGATTTTCTAGGCAAGAGTACTGGAGTGGGTTGCCATTTCCTCCTCCAGGGAATCTTCCCGACCCAGGGATCGAACCCAGGTCCCCTGTATTGTAGACAGACGCTTTACCATCTGAGCCACCAGACTCCTTAATCATGTACATTTCTTATTTAATCTTTGCAATGATATATTTAAAGGTACTATGATCCTAATGTTATAAATGAGGAAACTGAAGCCACTAAATATGAAGTGAGTCATTTCAGGCTGGAGAGCTAATAAGTGAGTCAAGACATTACCCTAGGTCTGTCCAAAGAACATGATTCTTTCCATCTGCAAAATACTGCCCCAAATGCAAAAATGATGAATAATTAGGCCTCCTTCTTATCTGATTAAAAATCCAATAAAGATACATGCATGGAAGTTCAATTCAAATTTTATTTAATTCATTTTAAGGATAAAAATAATTTTCACTTCTAATTTATAGGGGAAATGTCTAGACTTGGAGAACATTTCTGAACTTCTATATTTCTGAAATCAAGCCATGTTATTTACAGTTGATTTTAATTAACTCAGGAAATGGTAGAGCTCCAAATTCCAGTTGCTCTTCTTTGGCTGTGGTTATGAATGATTGAATGAAGGACATTGTGTGCATGGGTATCTGACTGGCTTGGGTAGTTCATGTGAGACTTTTATGATTCAAATAAGAAGAAAAATGCTAAAAAAAAAAAAAAAAGGCAAGTTACATTCCCAAATGGCCGGTGAATATTCTCCCCTGGAAAGTGGGGAGGTCCCCTATCAGCAACCTTTCTCTAATTTTCTCTTTTCCTCCCAAGATAATAAGCCCACATGCTGGTCCTATTATCAAAGAAAATAGGAGACACATATTTGATTTTTGACATTTGATAAATTTGTTCACTTAATGGTATTACTGACTTAGTGATGAGAGATGAAGAGAGGGAGAGGACTGAGAAGCTAAAGCTTTGTAGAACTGAGTGGTTACCTCGATGCCAGAAGCCTAGATTCCACACTCTTCACTCTGCCATTTGTATAGCACTCAGGTAAATGTGATAAATGTGATGACTTCTTTGAGTCTCACTTTTGTGATCTGTAGAATGGGAATGACCTAATTTGTTATACATATATATATATATATATATATATATATATATATACACATATACATATAGTGTAATACGTATATATGAACTTTAAATAATAATTAATAGCAATTATAGTTGTAATAATGCTTTGTAAAGTGCAGGTAGGTTGAGATGGTGACAGTTGCATTAATGATGGAAGTGGCAGTGCTGATGGTATTAGTTAGAGGCAGGGGTTTAGAGAGTCCAGGCCCAAAAAGTCATGGCAAGTTAGAGCAGAAGGTAGTTAAGATCATACAGTTCATATTATTTTATCTTAATAATGAGGGAAATGAAACTCGCATAAAGGAAGGGGAAGTATTATAGCTCCAAATCCAGTGTTCTTTATAATATATTTTACAGCTTCTGAGTCTTCCCCATCTTACATGACTTGTTACATTTGGCTCACTACTATTAGGGCTTTCCAGGTGGCTCAGTGGTAAAGACTCTGCCTGCCAATGCAGGAGACTCAGGACACATGGTTCAATCCCTGGATCAGAAAGATCTAGAGAAGGAAATGGCAATCCACTCCAGTATTATTGCCTGGAGGATCACACGGACAGAGGAACATGGAGAGCTACAGTCTATGGGTTTGAAAAGAGTTGGAGATGACTGAACAAATGAGCATACAATACTCTTATAAATCCATCATTCCAGTACTTTATCCATAGATCTATTGTGGTTTGGGTTCATAAGCAAAACTTGTTAAAGATTCCTGGTTTTGATAGTACCGTACCCAGACACCTGGTGGCAATCATTTGCCATATATGTGCAGTGATACATCACTTCATGAGAAATAGAAAGGGAAAAGGTGGAAACAGTGAAAATCTCTTCTTAAGCTCTAAAATCACTGTAGATGGTGACTGCAGCCATGAAATTAGAAGATGACTGCTTCTTAGCAGGAAAGCTATGACAAACCTAGACAGTGTTTTGAAAAGCAGAGACATTACTCTGCTGACAAAGGTCCATATAGTCAAGGCTATGGTCTTTCCAGTAGTCATGTTCAGATGTGAGAACTGGACAAGAAAGAAGGCAGAACGCTGGAGAATTGATGCTTTTGAACTGTGGTGCTGTAGAAGACTCTTGAGAGTCCTTTGGAAAGCAAGGAGACCAAACCAAAGATCTTAAAATAAATCAACCCTGAATACTCTTTGGAAGGACTGATGCTGAAGCTGAAGTTCCAATACTTGGGCCTCTGGATGCGAACAGCTGACTGATTAGATAGAACCCCGATTCTGGGAAAGATTGAAGGCAGAAGGAGACGAGGACAACAGAGGATGAGATGGTTGGAGGGAATCACTGATTCAATAGACATGAACTTGAGCAAACTCCCAGAGATGGTGAGGGACAGGGAAGCCTGGCATGGTGCAATCCATGGGATCACAGAGGCAAATACAACTTGGTGACTGAACAACAACAAAAACATAGTCATAAAAGTGCTAGACATACAACTGAGATTATTAGCATCTTCGCCTCTGAAGAATGGTTTTATCCATATAAATGTGACTTTAACCTATTTTTGTGCAACAAATTGCTTCCAAAGGAAAATTTTTAGCTTTCTCTGCTCATGAAGAGCCTCATTATGACTGAAATTTTAATAACTGAGACTTTGAGGAAGAAGCAATAATTTTGAGTCTTCATTTTCTGATCTATAAAAGGGTATGAAAGTGTTAGTTGCTCAGTCGTGTCTGACTCTTTGCAACCCCATGGACTGTAGCCCATCCAGGTTGCTCTGTCTATGGAATTCTCCAGGCCAGAATACTGGAGTGGGTTGCCATTCCCTTCTCCAGGAAATCTTCCAGACCCAGGGTTCGAGCCAAGGTCTCCTGCACTGCAGGCAGATTCTTTAATGTCTGAGCCAACAGGGAAGCCCTAAAATCAGTATAATAATAACTCAGGGTTCTCTCAAAGGTCAAAGGTAATATATTAGTAATATCACTTATCTAGTGGCAGGATGCAAGTGGAAACTTCTTGTACTTAGTATTTCACTGAAACTTAGGAGTCTGAAACAAATTCTAATGCCATCATAATATAAGTTCACTTTGTGCCTTTGCAAAAACACAGCATTGAGCCAGTTGGTAGGGAAGTGAAGCTGCTTTTACATAGACATTATTAGTACCTACAATGTTCTTGTATTCAGACTCACTGATTCATATTTAGAGGCCTGACCTAACTTTGTGTTCTAAAACAAAATTTAGTTATTGTGATCACTCACCTAGAGCCAGACATCCTGGAATGTGAAGGCAAGTGGGCCTTAGGAAGCATCACTAAGAACAAAGCTAGTGGTGGTGATGGAATTTGAGTTGAGCCATTTCAAATCCTAAAAGATGATGCTGTGAAAGTGCTGCACTCAATATGTCAGCAAATTTGGAAAACTCAGCAGTGGCCACAGGACTGGAAAAGGTCAGTTTTCATTCCAATCCCAAAGAAAGGCAATGCCAAAGAATACTCAAACTACCGCACAATTGCACTCATCTCACAGACTAGCAAAGTAATGCTCAAAATTCTCCAAGCCAGGCTTCAGCAATACATTAACCATGAACTTCCGGAAGTTCAAGCTGGTTTTAGAAAAGACAGAGGAACCAGAGATCAAATTGCCAACATCCCCTGGATCATCGAAAAAGCAAGAGAGTTCCAGAAAAACATCTCTTTCTACTTTATTGAGTATGCCAAAGCATTTGACTGTGTGGATCACAATAAACTGTGGAAAATTATGAAAGAGATGGGAATACCAGACCACCTGACCTGTCTCTTGAAAAACTTGTATGCAGATCAGGAAGCAACAGTTAGAATTGGTCATGGAACAGCAGACTGGTTCCAAATAGGAAAAGGAGTACATCAAGGCTGTATATTGTCACCCTGCTTATTTAACTTCTATCCAGAGTACATCATAAGAAACGCTGGGCTGGATGAAGCACAAGCTGGAATCAATACTGCTGGAAGAAATATCAATAACCTCAAATATGCAGATGACACCACCCTTATGGTAGAAAGTGAATAAGAACTAAAGAGCCTCTTGATGAAAGTGAAAGAGGAGAGTGAAAAAACTGGCTTAAAGCTCAACATTCAGAAAACTAAGATCATGGCATCTTGTCCCATCACTTCATGGCAAATAGATGGGGAAACAGTGGCTGACTTTATTTTTCTGGGCTCCAAAATCACTGCAGATGGTGACTGCAGCCATGAAATTAAAAGACACTTATTCCTTGAAAGGAAAGTTATGACCAACCTAGACAGCATATTGAAAAGCAGACACATTACTTTGTCAACAAAGGTCTGTTTAGTCAAGGCTATGGCTTTTCCAGTGGTCATGTATGGATGTGAGAGTTGGACTATAAAGAAAGCTGAGTGCTGAAGAATCAATGCTTTTGAACTAGTGTTGGAGGAGACTCTTGAGAGTCCCTTGGACTGCAAGGAGATCTAGCCAGTCCATCCTAAAGGAGATCGGTCCTGAGTGTTCATTGGAAAGATTGACATTGGAGCAGAAGCTCCAATACTTTGGCCAGCTGATCCGAAGAGCTGACTCCTTAGAAAAGACCCTGATTCTGGGAAGGATTGAGGGCAGAAGGAGAAGGGGGTGACAAAGGATAAGATGGATGGATGGCATCACCGACTCAATGGACATGTGTTTGGGTGGACTCCAGGAGTTGGTGATGGACAGGGAGGCCTGGCATTCTGCGGTTCATGGGGTCACAAAGAGTCAGACACGACTAAGTGACTGAACTGAACTGAACCGATAAAGTCAAATGTTTAATGACAGAATTCTCACTTAACCTTATGAAATTGCTGCTGGTTTTAAAATAAAAGGTTTAGATTACAGGCTTTGGAGCTTTTAGGTATCCAGATATGTTAGATTCCAACCTTATTATCCTTGCCTTGACCATAGTTTTCTCAGTAACAAAGGGAGAAAAACTATGACTATTGCTTGGGAGAGTAGCTTATAGAATAGACATTAGAAGTAAAACTGACTAAGACTCTGCTAATATGTACTTATTCTCCATACTGTTCCCTTTATAAACCAATGTTTATGAGCTGAGTTCCTACTGCATGCTTAACCCTCTGCTAAGCAAAATGAGAGATATAAAAGTGCAAGATACAGTCGTCCCTCATGGAGACTACATTTTTATAGTGTAGCCTAAGTGTCCAATGAAAGTACAAAGGAAAAGGTCCGAATAGATTTCCCCATGCAAGGAAATGATTAGAGTTGAGATAGGATCTCAAGAGAAGAGTAAATTACTGACTTCTGAGATGGGATCCAGGGAGAAAAGAGTTTGATGAAGTTTCATCAAACTTTATACCAATCTTCATTATCAGAAATATTCTTACAGCAACACATTGGAAGTGAATCTTGTTAGTTCAGTGAAGGTAGCTAATTATCCTCTTTGATTATTAGATTAGAAGTCTATGCTGATCATTCCCTTTAGAGTTTGGCTCCTGTTACCAGAACTCTTTTTAAAGGAAAGAGACATCCCTCTATGAAGCTCCTGGCCTTTGATGTAGGCAGAATATACTCTGGATAGAGCACTGACACTGGTTAAACCAAGAGGCGGTTACTTTTTTAAGAATGGTATTGGAGGCACTGGGAATTTGATCCTCATATCTATCTGGGTGGTTCACAATAATACAGCTAGGAGTTCAAGTATATTCTGAAGATATTGTATTTTCACAGCTTATAATTTTTCCTGGGTTGTGTTATCTGTGTGGTGATCCTGATTAGCTGAGTTGGTTATGCAACAGCAATGAGATTAACTTTTGAAGGTTAATCCCTACATGGACCAGTTAACATCAATTTTTAAAATAGTGCTGTATATTTAGCCTTGCTTTGGGTTTAGAGAGAAAGACAGAACAAAATTTAGGGCATAACCTCTGACTTCACAAAGCTCACAGCCCAGTTTAGAGTGATTCATAAACAAATGAACAACAAATGTGTTGTCATAAGGCAGAATATTTACCCACTTAAAATATTTACTAACTGATTATGTATCGATAATTCTGGAAATTTAAAGAAAGTCATAGCCTTTGCCTTCAAAATGCTCATAGTTTAGCTAGAAATAAAGAGATATGAAGGAAAACACTCAATATGGTGCACTAAGTACATTGTTAAAGCAATCCCTGTGACAGCATGGTAATCCAGAACTGCCATTTTGATATATCATTTTGGCAGCAGAGTATAGAATATATTTTTAAGAGAGCAGTCCTAGAACCAGGTAGATCAATTAAAGAATGGTTTAATATTTCAGAGAGAAAGGAGAGAGAATGAGTCGAGAGAGAGAAAACTTGGTTGATTGAATTAGAGAGGAGTCTAGAATTTTTTTAAGTATTCTGGCTCTTGTAATTGGATAGATGGTGGTGGATAAGTAAAAGGTCAGAGAGTATGATGAATTTAGTTTTGGGCATTTTTATTTAGAAATGCCTAGAAAACACTGAAATGGGAAATCTCAGCTGAAAATTGGACATACAGATTTAATATCTGAGAAGAGGCCAGCCCTGGACAAAGAGACATAAGAGCCATCCGGATATGGGTGGTGATTGAAGTCATGAAAGTGGGTGATGTTACTTAGCATGAAGACACTGAATAAGGAGAGAATATGCAGACCTAGGGAAAGCAAACATTTAAAGGATGTGCAGAGATGAAAGAAAACATAAAGAAGACTCAGTATGCATGGGCCGATAGTTAAGAGGAGACTCAAAACAGAGTTGTGGCTTAGAAGCCAACAAGAGAGAGCATTTCAAAAACATGGAAGTGGTCAGACTGTCTAACACAGCAGAAAAGCCCTGCTTGATTTAACAACATGATGGCCACTTGTTACCTTTACTAAAGCAGTTTCAGTGAGATTATAAAGACATGCATGCCACATTGTAGTGCATTAAAGGAAGGATATAAAGTGAGGAAAAGAAAGCAATCAGTGTCAAAAAATACTATGAGATGTTTATTTAAGAAAAGAAGGAACATGACACAAAGCTAGAATAAGATGCATTGACAAGAGAAATATTATTGTGGAAGTTGAAGAGACTTAATGACAAATATCTAGCTGAGAGTGAAGGACAACATGATGATTTGGGAGTGAAAGGGAACAATTAATGAAAGAAAATCCTGAGAAAGCTAAAAGGGATTAAGAGCATGGGAATTCAACTTGTACAACAGGAAAGACAGCTTTGTTGGGAAGGATGCAGTTATAGATAAGATTGCGTGTGTTGGAAGGGGACAGTGTTTGAAACTGAGTTACTTCTCATTCAATAGCCTCAATTTTCTTGTGATTTAAGAGGTAAGAGCCTCTGCTGAGAAATATGAGGATGGGAGAGCAGAAGAGTAGAAGAAATTTTAGTAGAGTTATGAAAGTGCTAAATAGCCAGCACTCTCTTTTTGCGCACCTTGATTAATTTCTTAGGAGAATAAACTAATCAGAGGTGTGGAAAAAGAGACTGAAGCAAAAAAAAATCTTCTATGTAAAGTGCTGAAACTAGAAATTTATGATTTCTAGTTTTAGCACTTCAAATAGATCCTGGTATTTTTAATAGGATCATTCATCAGTTTGGATAATAAAAAAATAAAATGGTTTGTGGACTTAATCTGGGATTAAGACCTTGCCAGGCTTCGCTAGTGGCTCAGACAGTAAAGAATCAGCTTGCAATGAGGGAGATCTGGGTTCCGTCCCTGAGTTAGGAATATCCCCTGGAGAAGGAAATGGCAATTCACTTCAGTATTCTTGCCTGGAGAATTGCATGGACAAAGGAGACTGGCAGGCCACAGTCCATGGGGTTGCAAAGAGTAGGACACAACTCAGGGACCAACACTAGCTTTTTAATCTGGTACAGCAGAAGAATGGTGAGCAAAGAAGGTTGAGGATTCTTGTGTAAGAATAGTTAATTTGACCATTGAATCTAGTCTGCATAGAGAACGAAGCAAAATGAGGGAGGGTGCCAGATTGGGCCATGAGAAATGGAGAGAAGTTTAAGGTCTCTGTGAGTGTGTGGTGCAAGCTAACATGATGCAACTTGCAGTGAAGTTCAGTGATTGTAATGTTATCTTTTTAATTAATTTATTTTAATTGGAGGATAATTGATTTACAATATTTTGATGGGTTTTGCCATATATCAACATGAACTGACCATAGGTATACATGTGTCCTACGTGTCCTACATGTTGAGAGTCCCTTGGACTGCAAGGAGACCAAATCAGTCAATCCTAAAGGAAATCAGTCCTGAATACTCACTGGAAAGACTGACACTGAAGCTGAAACTCCAATACTTTGGCCACCTGATGTGAAGAACTGACTCATTGGAAAAAACTCTGATGCTGGGAAAGATTGAAGGCAGGAGGAAAAGGGGATGACAGAAGATGAGATGGTGGGATGGCATCACCAACTCGATGGACCTGAGTTTGAGCAAGCTCTGGGAGTTGGTGATGGACAGGGAAGGCTGGCATGCTGCAGTCCATGGGATCGCAAAGAGTTGCACATGACTGAGTGATTGAACTGAACTGAACTGATACATGTGTCTCCCCCAACCTGAATTCCCTTCCCACCTCCATTCCCACCCTATCCTTCTATGTTGTCCCAGAACACTGGCTTTGGGTGCCTTGCTTCATGCATCAAACTCACATTGGTCATCTATTTTACATCTGATTATGCATATGTTTCAATGCTATTCTCTCAAATCATCCCACCTTCTCCTCCTACTGAGTCCAAAAGTCTGTACTTTATGTCTGTGTCTCTTTTACTTCCCTGCATGCAGGTAGGATCATTAGTATCATCTGCCATGGCAAAGGTAAGGGAATATGGAGATAAGCATGGGTTCCAATTCTAATATACCACGTCTACACTATGTGAGTATTGTGACTTTGGCACAATTTATTTAACCTCTCTGTATCTCAGTTTCCTCATTTGTAATATGGTAATAATCATTGTGCCACTATGAGGATTAGAAAGGCAGCAGTGGAAATGAAGATGGATTGGAGATAGACTGCAGAGATTTTAAGGGCAAGATAATCACCTGGTTTCTGTTTAGATATGGGTGAAATGTAGTGATAGGAGTTAGATGAATTCCCAGTTTCTGTCTGTAATGTTTAGGAAGCTGGTCATGGCACAGACTAGAAGGAGAGCTTAGATTCAAGAGTAAATCACCAATTTCATATCTTTCCTAAGAGTGGAACCAAAGATATATCCAGATTTAAAGGGATAGAGATTGGTAACATAGAGGGCACAAACCAACCAAAAATAGTCAATAATAAAGCCAAAGGGAGAAACACAAAAGAGATAGAAACAGGCAGAGACTGAGAGAAGAAACATGTTTTGACTTTGGCCCTTCCATTCAACCTATTTTTGTTAGTGGCTTCTTAAGTTGTTCTCCTTTCTAAAATTTCAGAAGCGTCACAGATTGCTAACAGGAAGTGAAATGTTCCCTATCTGAGAGAGCTTATATTTTCACCCTACCCAACACAAATTCCCCCAGTCTCCTATCACCATGGAGATTTTACATTTAATTGTCACCAAACATATTTGGGGAAAAACCCTTTCTACCTCCCCTTCAGTCTGGAGGAGAAAAATCATTTTGGAAAGCAAGCCATACAAATCTCTAAACTTGAAATAAACTGAATTGCAGAGGCATAATAAACCACAGAAACAAATAAGTTGTGATCATGACCCCTAGCTTGCTGTTTTGGACTAATAGGACTTTGTTATTTAGCACAGAGGTATAAATACAATCTGCTTCTTTAATAAGTGAAAATTTCTGTACCAATGAAGCAGAAACAAATATCCATGTTTGTAAAATGCAGAAGTGGAGGTGTGAATGGGTGGGTGTGAGTTGTTTTTAGTTCTTAGTACTGTAATGCACCTTATGTAGCCTGCCTTGTTCTTTCACAGCCTATTCATAAGTAATAGATTATAGTAGAAATAAGATCAATACTGAAGTCAAAGTGGGTGGTAAGGGAGGGTTGGTGACATGTATGATGACAGATGTTTAGTTATATCTTGATGGCATAGCTAGAGCAGTCCTAAGGTTATAAGATCCTGAGGTCCTTCTATGAGATGAGAAAGATTCTGCCATAATGTGCTCTCTGGATGGCACACTGATCTTAATGTTATTAAAAAGTCCCTCTTGAGCAGGGAGAGGCAAATAGTTATAATGGAAATAGTACAGACTTTGGAGCAAATCAGGCTTGATAATAAATCTCATTTTTAAATTTGCTACCCAAGACAATTTACTGAATCTCTCTGAACCTCAGTTTCCTCATCTGAACTATAAGAATAATAATGGAACTTCATCTTAGGATGGTTGTGAGAATTAAATTACATAATGTATATGAAAAATTCCATTGAAGATTCTGGCATATATCATTGATCAGATCATAGTAATTATTTACTTTCTTTTCACCTGTGAGTATCCTTCTACTTTTGCTCTGAGTCATACATACATAAGAAAGATGACTGCATGACTCTTTAGGATCTATCACAGATATACTAACTAGGGAGTATATGAGGAGGGAAGATGAAAGTATTATTTACAGTATTGGTAGCTGATAAAGTCTACTCTCTTATCTGTGAGTTAATCTCTTGGGGTTCTTTTCTTTTATCATTTATCTATTTCCTGGAGTAAGACTTAGAATGATATAGAAAGTCATTCTGCTATTTACAAGGAGAATCTCAAAGAAGCCACTCTGTTTTTGTAAACATACTTAAAAGGAAACCAAATAAAACATACCAACAACAAAACTCCATTTGAGGAACAACCTCTGCACTTTTTTTTCTCTACTTCTAGCTTTAAAGGCAATAAACATTCCTGCACTATGGATAGAAGCTATGTTTGTAAAATTTGTCTTTAGGAGGAAAACAAATGATGAACAGAAGGGTGTGTATAAAGATTAACTGCTCTGTCTTCCTATTTAAAGTCTTAGATCCTTCATTTAGTATATTTGTGGTCTTAATAAACTCTCCTCTGGCCTTGCTTATTCTACCTTAATAAGATTAAGTCCAAGAAAACTTTTCCCATTACAAAGACTATTTTAATAAAATTAAACCTTACATTGTTTCAAAAGGTTTTAGTGACCTATTTCGCTAATACCCTAATCAGTATTCACCATGATTTTGGATAATCTGCCATGGGATGATGTTGCACCAGTATAGTATTTCCCTTAGATAGAGAATAGGTTTCTCCCCTTCCCTAGTACATAAGTGGAACTATCCTGGTTCAGCTTCTAAATTCATTTCTTGTTGTTTAGTCATTAAGCCATGTCCAACTCTTTGCGACTCCATAGACTGCAGCACACCAGACTTCTCTCCCCTTCACTATCTCCTGGAGTTTGCTCAAATTCAAGTCCATTAAGTCAGTGATGTTATCTAACCATCCTGTCTTCTGTTGTTCCCTTCCCCTCCTGCCTTCAGACCTGATGCCCAGCATCAAGGTCTCTTCCAATGAGTTCATTCTTCGCATCAGGTGGCCAAAGTATTGGGGCTTCAGCTATAGCATCAGTCCTTCTAATGAATATTCAGGATTGATTTCCTTTAGGATTGACTGGTTTGATCTCATTGCTGTCCAAGGGACTCTGAAGAGTCTTCTCCAGCAGCACAATTCAAAAGCATCAATTCTTCAGCTCTCAGCCTTCTTTATGGTCCAACTCTCACATCTGTACATGACTACTGGAAAAATCATAGTTTTCACTATACAGACCTTTGTCAGCAAAGTGATGTTTATGCTTTTTAATATGCTGTCTAGCATCTTTTAATTTTTTGGCTGCAGTCACCATCCGCAGTGATTTTGGAGTCCAAGAAAATAAAATCTGTCACTATTTCTGCATTTTCCCCATCTATTTACTATGAAGTGATGGGACTGGATGCCATGATCTTAGTTTTTTTTTTCCTTTTATTACTGAAAAGTTTCATGCAAATTTGGAAATGAAACCTAAGCCGAGAGAGAGAGAGAGAGAGAGAGAGAATGCATGAAAACCACCAGCTATTGTGATAAAATAATAAGGAAGTAATTTTCCCAAGCCACAAAGATCAGCTAGGACACTGGTACTGCAGGCTAAAAGAGGC